>NW_024883354.1:0-98491 GCF_019059575.1 Amphibalanus amphitrite
ATGTTTCGGTAAATCTACTGCTGGCTACCTGCAGGACGGTGGAACTATCAGTACCAGATATCACCACCAGGGTCTCTGTCCACAGCGCACTCCCGTCGCGTGCCGCCCCATGGCCCAGTGGATGTTCCTGTATCTGGATACCGACTCTGATGGTCAGCTGGAAGCGAGAGAGTTGTACGCCGTGGAGAGGGATGAAATGAGCCCTGTCTGAAGCCGTTCTGGACAGCTGCGACCTCAACAGGTAAGGAATGGGAGGCGGGTCCGGGGTCAGGGGTGGGGTGGGGGATATTTGAGGGGCATTCGTCCTTACTTTGTTCAGAGCTCTCTGGTTCATCGCATCCTCCTGGTTCTTGGTGGCTCGTGCGGCGGTCAACCCCACAAGGCAACTGGTGTGAGGACAGGTTCTCGCTGGGATGCACATCCGGGATGACCGTTTGAGCGGCAGGCCGGGCTGTCCCAAGGGACATTGCCTTCTCAGTTCACCGGAAGAGTCTCTGCCGCGTTGTAACATGCATGGCTAGTGACTACTTCCTATCCTATCATCCCATAGCTCTGCAGTGGTCTTTACAGACCGAAAGAGCCTGTTCACAACTAGGAAGACAAACAAGAGGTTTTGATAAGAACGACTAAGCGAGAACCGAGAGTGGGAAGGAAAAAGAGTGGGAAGGAGGGGTGAGGTGAATGATTGGATTGTTAATGAAAAGCTCTTATGGGGTCAGGGAGAGAGTGTGGAAAGAATAGACACACTCTGTTACCGTAGAATGTGGTAGCATTACGGTAGAATGTGAAAATGGGTCGATAGTGGAATCCGTTCACTTACTGCAGCGCCATCTGCCTCAGCGAGGCTGATTGTAAGTCAACCTTATTTGCTTGGGGCTTGGGCTACGCGCTTCACTATTCGGTGGCTGTTCGAAAGAGTTTAATATTGATTTTTTCGTACCACATACCTACAATAAAAATATAGAATATAGATAGGAGAAAAGCCAGAAATAAAAACACATAAAAACAGAATAAAAACACCTATAGAAAAATTAGCCCGGGACACCCTCGTTTTATCGCAAATAACTCGCAATAGTAATAACTGCCTGCCACAGGACGTACACAATTCAAGTCGCAGTGATGCCTTTCAGATCCACTACATTTGCATTTTTCATACCTCTCTCTCTCTCTCTCTCTCTCTCTCTCTCTCTCTCTCTCTCTCTCTCTCTCTCTCTCTCTCTCTCTCTCTCTCTCTCTCTCTCTCTCTCTCTCTCTCTCTCTCTCTCTCTCTCTCTCTCTCTCTCTCTCTCTCTCTCTCTCTCTCTCTCTCTCTCTCTCTCTCTCTCTCTCCTCTCTCTCTCTCTCTCTCTCTCTCTCTCTCTCTCTCTCTCTCTCTCTCTCTCTCTCTCTCTCTCTCTCTCTCTCTCTCTCTCTCTCTCTCTCTCTCTCTCTCTCTCTCTCTCTCTCTCTCTCTCTCTCTCTCTCTCTCTCTCTCTCTCTCTCTCTCTCTCTCTCTCTCTCTCTCTCTCTCTCTCTCTCTCTCTCTCTCTCTCTCTCTCTCTCTCTCTCTCTCTCTCTCTCTCTCTCTCTCTCTCTCTCTCTCTCTCTCTCTCTCTCTCTCTCTCTCTCTCTCTCTCTCTCTCTCTCTCTCTCTCTCTCTTACACACATTCTTCCCCTACATTGACATCTTTCTCACCTTTTCTCTCTCTCCCCACAGCGACATCTTCCTCACGACCAGAGAGTGGTGTACCTGCTTCCAGGCCGTACCGGCGCCCTGTAAGGACCGTCAGCGGGAGAACGCCGCCAGACTGGGTACGTGAGGGCGGACTGAATGTCAGTCTGCTTCTGTGTATATGCATGTGTGTCTCCCTACCAAAGACTAGCGGGAGAATGCCGCCAGACTGGGTAAGTCGGAGTGTAGCGAATGTCTGTCTGTCTCTGGGTAAATAACAATAACTAAAATAAAAAATAACATGTATGTATGTGTGTCTGGCAATCGGAGATCACCAGCGGCCAGACTCGGTACGTTAGAGTGTGGTGAATATCAATACATATATCTGTCTGTCTGTTTGCCGGTATATCTAACTGTCAATCTACACATGTCCTTATTACGGAGCGAGCGAAGCGAGCGTAGTCTTTCCTTAGATTAACGGAAATTTCTGAGTATGAGCGGCCGGCCGGCCGGCCGGCCGGCCGTGGTCACGCTTTTGCGAGGCTTATATCTCAGCAACCACTTGACCGATTTACACGCGGTAATTTTTGTAGGGTAGCTTCATTCCTTCTACCAAGTATTGGACTATTCCCGATGCATGTGGGTGACCCCTTATGCACGTGCCACGTGCAAAAACGAAGAGGTGTCAGTTTTGTAATTGTTGCAATATCTCGGTAACTACTTGGCCGATTGCGCTGAAAGTTGGCATGTAGGTAGGCACCCACTAGGCACTGCATATACATGTGCCAGAGTTGGGGTGCTGCTGCACGTGCGCACGTGCAGGGGTCGTTTCCAGATCTCGGGAACGGCTGGACCGATTGCGCTCAAATTTGGTACACGGTTAGGGACCGGTTAGTAGGGTGCCGTGCACAAGTCAGTTGGGACCCATTTTGCACGTGCGCACGTGCAGGGTGCCGCTTCCAGATCTCGAGAACGGCTGGGCCGATTGTGCCCAAATTTGGCACATCGCTAGAGACCAGTTAGTAGGGTGCCGTGCACAAGTCAGTTGGAGGTACCCCCTCGCAATTTCGCACGTGCAAGGCCCACCCTCTCGCTCGCTCCGTTAGTCGCCCCAAAAGGCGTTATACTGGTTTCTGTATGTCTTAACCATACCCAGCCTTCGGTTCCGGACCGAGCGTAACGTGGAATTGAACGTGACCGAGTTTATTGGTGACCCAACCTAAGCTGGCAACCCTGTTATGGAGAGTTTAATTCGCTGTATTAGTGAGTTAGTGGTCATCTTTGGTAAAACACGTATTATAACAATCCTGAATATCGTGAATAGGTAGTCCGCCTACCACGGCCTGGCTTTCTGTCGATGTGTCATGTTTGTGCATATACGAAGCAGGCGTAATTGTTTTGCGCTGCAATAAATTTAAGAAAATCGCCTTATCTGACGTTATCTAAGCTGACTTCCTCTGACCTACCCTGATCTAATATACCCTGACCTGCCCTGACCTGCTCCAGGAGCCTACACGCCGGCCTGCGACCAGGACGGTTTCTTCCGTCCGACCCAGTGCCACGGATCGCAGTGCTGGTGTGCTGACCGGTACGGTGTCGAACAGAAGGGAACCCGCACGCGGCGCGGCAACACCAGATGCGGTACGTTCGTACTCAGATGTCGGTAAAGTGTTACTCATAAATCAAGAATGAAAAAGCACAAGCATTTGTCCCCTGACTTCTGCAGTCTGCTTACCGCTAGGTTTATAATCCGTCATTTATTTATTTATTTATTTATTCATATCGCCGACGGGAGGACCCATTAAAAGACGAAGTCTCACTTTTAAAACGAATAAGTTACATGCATAGGTACAAAGACGACACACTCGGGTAGGTATACATATAATAAAAGACCAATAAATATACGGCCGGTAAAAAAAAATAAAAAAAGATATAAAAGATAGAAGGTAACTATAAATAAAAATAAGAATAAGAATACTCAATAGAGTGCGATAAGTGACAACAAGGATGACGACAAGATGCCAGTAAAATGCTAGTAAATGAAATGAATGAACCTGCCAGGCAGGCTCATCGAATACAGCGAGGCATTTCCATTAGCGTCACATTTCTGCCACAAAATGTCTGACGCTGCTACGGAATGTGAAAATACCGTCGCAGAACACGTCCACCGCGGGAAGTCTCTCTACAAGCCGGTTGAGCTGCCTCGGCAGCCTTGTAAATAAACCGTTTTTCATTGCGTTCACCCTTGCAAATGGCACATGCAGCAGCGCACTCGCCTGTTGCCTAGTTGCGCGGATAGGCACACTAAGCGAGAACGCCTGCAGCAAGAGTGCGGACTTAATTCTGCCTCTAAGCACGTTGCGAACAAACATGATATCGTGCTGCACCAGCCTGGCAGATACGGAAGTGAGGTTAAAATGTTTCAGCAAATCGGCATATGAGATGGAAGTTGAGCGATGATGACAGTTGGCGTTCAGCCACATTAAAAACTTGTGTTCGATCCGGCCAATCCTGTCGAGATGCACTGCGGCGGCTCCACTCCAAATTACACTGCAGTATTCCATGTTGGAACGAACATAGGCGAAGTATGATACCATGACAGATGATACATTGAGATTGGGATGTCCTCCCGGGGTAGCCCTTTGAAACGATCTGATTAGGACACCCAAAGCACGATTTGTTTTTGATACCATCTGATGAACGTGGGGTCCGAATGTAAGTTTTGTGTCCAAAATAACGCCCAAATCTCGAATTTCGTTCACATGTTCCAAAACCGTGCCTCCGATTGAATATGCCGTGACCAGTGGTTTTGTTTTTAGAGTCATTCTGAACGTTTTGCATTTTGATGGGTTTAGCCTGAGATGCCAAGTTTTCGACCACTGGTGCAGACGTTCAAGATCTCCTTGTAAGCTTGTTGCATCTTTTGGACAGGCTATTTTGCGATAGATTTTGGCGTCGTCAGCAAAAAGAAGTACCCGGGAGGACATCCCAACAGACAGGTCGTTGATGAAGAGCGCGAAACACAGAGCAGAAATTACGCCGCCTTCCGGGGTGCCGGATGTGACACAGCACCAATCCGAACACTTCCCGTTCACCACAACGCGCTGCTGCCTATTGTTGAGGTATGACGTCAGCCAGCTCAGTGCCGAACCTGATATGTGATATGACGTTTTAAGTTTGTGAATTAAAAGACGATGATTGACACTCTGAAAGGCGGCTGAGAAGTCTGTATACACACAGTCGGTTTGGCACTGTTCGTCAATCGAGTTGTATGCGGCGCTGAGCAGTGTGGCCAGGTTCGTTGCACACGACCTGCCTGGGACAAAGCCGTGCTGCTCGGGCGATATAGCGGGGGTCACATGTCGAAGCAAGCTGAGGTAAACAACTTTCTCAAGGACTTTACCGAAGAGTGGTATGAGTGACACGGAGCGATAGTTGGCAGGGTCCTTGACACTACCTTTTTTGAACAGTGGTACGACATTGGCTTTCTTCCAGTACGTCGGAAAAACACCTTGGCTCAGAGAGAGCTTGCAGATCTTAGTAATTGGAACTGACAGCGCGCCGCTGCACTCCCGTATGATACGGGCGCTTATGCCATCAGGGCCACAGGCCTTATTTACGGGTATGTTTTCCATGATATTTTTTACCAGATCTGCATTGCATTCGAAATGGGTCAAAGGTGACAAGTTGTAAGACGGACACTGGGGTAGTACGGTCACAGGAGAATCGGTAAATTTGGCCGCGAACGCCCTGTTGAGTGCATTCGCTTTGTCTGTGTCGTCCGTGACCTCTACACCGTCTACTTTGAGAGCTGATAGACCTTTAGTTCCGCTTTTGGTACACTTTAAGAAAGACCAGAACCGTTTTGGATTTGTTTTGAATTCGACTGTGAGTCCAACTAAATAGTCGCTGTATTTTTTGTTTGCTAAGTTCCTAAATTCTCGTCGCTTGTTTCGAAATATCTGTTCGGTCTCCTCGCACCGATTACGTTTCAGTCTGCGAAAGGCAGTCTCTTTCTCTCGCAGCAGATCACGCAAGCCACGGTCGAACCAAGGTGGGTACAGGGGGGCGACACGGCTATTCGCGCAATGTATTCAGTTATGGGCCGCGCGGGGCCTCGCGATGACGCGGCTGGAGGCAACTGCTCAGCGCGCTAGGATACTTCTGGCGGGGCCGGGCGCTGAACGGTGTGCAATGAATGGGTTATGGGCGGGCGGACAGAGATAAGGTATTGAATTTGAATTGACATCAGCAATCGGGTGGGGAGGGAGAACGTTTCTAATCGAGCTTGGGATGGGGAAAGCCGAAAATGTCACGATCGGATCATAGCTCCGACAGGGCCGGGTGCCGTACCATGTGTAATATATTTAGGCGGGCAGACAGAGATCAGTTATTGGATTTAAATTCACCTTACCATCGGTTTCTGGTGGTGTTTGAAGACGTTTTTAGTCAAGCTCGGGGTCGGGCAACCCACTGGCGGATCCAGGGGAAGGCATTTGGGGCAAATGTCTTCCCCACAACCGGGGCAGCGCCAGAAATCGCTTTTCGAGAATAAAAGAAAACTTCACAACTATTCTGAGGAAATGTTGGTTAATCACACTGCACAGCAGTGCGCAAGAAATCGAAATCCGAGCTTCTTTTTTTTAAATTAATTCGGAAAAAAAACCTTTTTGAGGTTAGCCCCCGCAGTGTCCAAGACCGCTTCCTTATCCGCCAGTTGTGAATAAGTCTGAATGAAGTCACGGTCGATACCGAGCTTCGGCGGGACCAGACGCCGCATACATTGTACGTACCTACGTACCTACAATGAAAAGGCGGACAGACTCCTGACCCCACATCCTACTGCTGTGACCCGTGCTTCTGTGGGTGAAGCACTGAAGCATCACGGAATCCCACAGGACCTGCGAGTCGACGAGGTGGCCGCTTTGGCCGCCGGGTACTGCAGCTCCCTGGAGTTGCCTGGGACCGATGGTAAAACAGCAGCTCCGGCGGTGCCCCTATGAGCCGTAATAATTAGTGAATTCCCGTAATGTAGAGATCATATCCTCTATGATTTCCATTACGGTTTTATATTCCTAAGCAATATGACAGACCAATTATGCTTGCCTACGTAATCAGGCATTACCTCTGATGGTTAAACGCTCAGTACAACATGCGTTGTCTGTCAAACAACAATCGACGATGGGATCCTTTCTCGAATCATCTCTTAAACCATCGGTTGTCGATTCACCCACCCCGTTTCCCTAAAAATAGACGGTCAGATTCGGCCTGGGTCCTTACGAGTTACGACCCCTCTGGATTCGCCAGAGACGGGATCGGGTCGCCGTTATTGCACTCGTCTTAGTGTCTTTAGATACATACAGCTTCGACCATGGACGTCGGACGGAGTGATCGTTCTACGAATGTACGCACCATCCAGGCCTAGGATGCATCGAGGTTTATAAGACTGCAGTCTGTAGATCAATCAGCATAACAATGGTGGTATGCAACCACATTAGAAGATCTCTCCGGCTCCCGCAACGTTCCAACGCCCCTCCTTTATGCATTCGCCCGATGTGTCCGCCGAGCCGGCTTGCCTCCAATGACGTCATCGGCCGGCCGGCGGCGTTCAAGGTCAAACGGCTGGTGTCCTTACCTGGAGTTCTATAGCCTTGGGTGGGTAGTTCCTCTTTATATCAACGACAGGTATGCAGTCGCTGATGACTGCATTCAAGAGGTCGTAGAATGCGTCTACTGCTGCGTCCACATGCATACTGTCCAACACGGTCCATGGCAATAATTGTAACGACACACGCATTCTATCGAAGTCAGCTTGTTTGTAGTTGAAAGCTGAACGCCTGGTATTAAGTAGCATATGACAACATTTGAAATCTTACAATCGGCTGCTTCGCTCATATTGTTCTAACACCGTCTCTGACAGGAACTTGAACATCATTAATTCGTTTTTTCCTCCGACAGATGGCGAGACCTCTCGCTATGACGCCGATTTCAACATCGCCGACGAAGACGATGAGGACAATTACGTCGTGGATGGCAGCGGCAGCGGACCTCTGCTTGAGTTCTAGATGGCGCTGATGTCGCCCACACCGGCCCAACGTCATCTAGCGTGGCGTTTTCAGTGGTACAGGTGGCGCTATCGGCGATATAGGTGGCGCTGTAACCGGTAAAGGCGGCGCTGTCGTCGGTATAGATGGCGCTATCGCCGGTATAGAGGGCGCTACGTGTGGAGCGTCATCTTTGTCCAGTGGCACCACCTGTGCTATGCGCCGCCCCTCTCTCCCGGCAGCTAATTGGGCTCTGTTAGCGGTCACATGACCCCGCCCTCTGCATTCCCTCATTATTGGGGAAGCTTAGTTTGAGTTTTAGCGAGAACGGAACGATAAGGAACTGACCCGAATGATCCTCTGTCTCTACAGAGTGATGTGTAACGTCTGTAAGGGTCGGATGGCGTTCATTAAACATTCCAAATCGACATTTGTGACTGCATGTCACATTGCTGAGACTGCTTCACCATTTTACCTCTTTCCTAACCTATGCTGTTCTTCGTCCGTTTCTTCGCCTTCCTCCCTCCCTCCCTCCTATTGCTTGTTTTTTTTTTGCTATTTTCGTTCCTTCGGTAGTAAACAGAAACTTGCGGCAGCTAACTACTTGAGCAAAACTGTATGCACAGCACTGTGCATACAGTTTTGCGTATCGTAGTACCCTTCCGATTACATGAGGTCAAAAGCACTTCTTAACTCAATGTGCTACACATTCCATTATTTCGCCGTCCATTTGTGCTTTTAGTTCGCCTCAGTTATGACGTCATATTGTGACGTCACAGTGTACGGACCGCCGTCGGTGTTTGGCGTCGAAAAGGTCTTGCAGGTGTCTCAAACGCTCTCTTACCATTTCGGCCGCATGTGTGAGGTCACTGTGTGTCGCGCGTATGACGTCACTTTTAGCCGCATGTGACGTCACCGCTTATGATGACGTAACCAGGTGTTTTCGAAAGCACCAGTAGTGTTGGCAAGCAATGCAGTGTACGTTTTTGAAACTGAAAAATCTTTGCAAAATTGTTTCCTGATGCTTTGCTTTTATTCAAGTTTTGTATTAATTGCGCAACAATTGAAAACCGTGAGCGGTGATAATATGTTACTAAAGTGACATGAGATATGCTTTCACCTTAAAGTTCTAACAGCCTTACAGTCAAAACTCCAGGATATCTGAATCATGTGCTTGCGTCCTCAGTTTAAGGCTAAACCGAGCCAGAAGCTGCTCATTTGCGACTTGATGTAAGCTAACGTCCAATAATTGGCGAATCCGAATGTGCGTTTGGATGCTCTAGAACGTAGCAATCAGAACACAGTAGATACACGCAGAGCCATCTGTTCGGTGTCTACCGCTTCGCAGAGTCGTGGCGCGGCCCCGGAACGTCGTGCTCCAGCCATCCGCGGGCTGGTAGATCGCTCTACTTAACCACGAGTCGGTAGACTCGTTTCGATTCCGTGCCATTGTATAATATACTACTAACTGACTGTGTGTTGTGAATTGGACAGTGCTCGAGGCCCTCGAAGTCGAGTCGAGGGTATTATAATTAGTCGAGGAGTTGTTCTATCACCTTTTAATATGAATACCGATCAAATATGGAGCACCGAGTGGCCATATCAATTTCTTTAGCTAAGTTAGACTAGAAGAGTTAGACATTTTGTTTCTCTCACAGACAATGACAATACAAAAACAGTGTAAATAAGACCAGACGTTTCGACAACAAAGTGCCTTCGTCAGTGGAAAACAACATGTAGGCCTTACAACGATAAAAGGCTTGACCGGTTGTCTTCTATATTTTATCGATGTAAAGCCTATATCTTGTTTTCCATTGACGAAGGCACCTTGTTGTCGAAATGTCTGGTCTTATTTACACTGTTTTTGTATTGTCATTCTTTAGATAACACTCTATTTCTATGTTTTAGGGGGACTCTTTTGCGTTAAAAGTTGTCCTTAAGGTGTGTTCTATAAATCGATCAAACTAGTGCAGTATTGAGCATTTATTGGACGGAAAATCCGACACTACGGATAGGTAGTAAGCGAGACATATTGGACACATGCATAAATGTCGGTTGTGATGTACAGAACATACTGCAAGAAAACATTATAAGTGGATAGTATTATGCTACAGAACACACTAACTAGTGAATGCTCAAGATGTGGAAACGAACAAATCTGTCAGCATTCACCAGTGGGTCAATTGTAAGACATTTTTTTTTCGGTCAAACGAAATCAAACTATGAAATTAGACGACCACTGACAATGCTATCTGCATTCGTAGTGCTTTCCACCTTGCTTTCGAGGGTAAAGGCGCTACAAAAACGGAGACACTTCACACTCTCGTGATATCTCCAATACAACTAACACTGTACAGTGTACCTACTAAGTAACATTCATATAACATGCTTTTATCCTATCTCCACATCCCGTAGGGGTACACAACTACAGCAGCATAACACTAATGACAAGGTCATCCACGAAGTTTGCGCCATGTTTATACTGAACATCCAGTCTCCAAACACTGACGTTCTTTGAGACTCGGACCCTGTGGTGTCCAGCCGTCCTCTGGCGATCAACAGAGAGGTTCCAGAACACGGAACAGCTGTAGTATAAACAGTGGGACGTAAAATACGCCTATACGTGGTCGCCATATACCTACAGCGCGGCGATGCTGTCAGCCAACCGTGAGTTTTGTGAAGGAGGGTCTTCCAGCCAGTCGAATGAGCTGATTTTAAGAAGTTTTAAAGCGATTGCTTGCTTATTCTGGTAATATAACCAAATTGAGGTGTAGGTATCTGAAAATAAATCGTGCTCAGAAACAACTATGTATATTCTAAATCTATGTAGAGCCTGAAGTTGTGTTTCTTTTTTCGATAACTATCAGTGAAATATATGAAAACCTCAAAACTATAGTTATGTGTCTTCCTTTTTACGCATTACCCTTGAATAGTGCCAAACACTTCTTGGAAAACGCCCTTCTTCACTGTTGGAGTGCAGAGGTCGTCAAACCACGAGCCGAAACATCCGTGCCGCTCAAAGCACATCACTCGGCTGACCTGAAAGGTGAGAGCCACAGTGAGATTAAGTACCGATATCAACAGCTGCGATACACACGGAAAACACAAGCTGACAGGGTGTGCCAAGTGCTATATATAATACTCGTATGTGTCCCAGTTTCAAAGGGGTCATCTGTGTAGAGGCCAGCCTAGATGGATGGTGCTTAGCGTTAGGGACTTGCGCATATGGACTAAACAGTATTAACCCGCGCCCCACTGGGGTCTGTGTATAACCCGCCCTACTGGGGGGGGGCTATTCATAGCCCCCCCTCCTAACTCCGAAACTACTGGGTCGATCGTCAAAATTCAAACGGCGTCTGATAGCCCCGGAAAAACTGTCGAGCGAAACCTAATTTCATTGACCTCGAGGTCATCGATGACGTCACAGGTCAGGTCAAAGTAAAAATTATTAGCATTTTGGCTTGTTCACATTTTGGGCTCTGGCCGCCGTCTTACAAGTCAGATCATGCTCATTTTTGGTTTCCACACTCGTGAACAGATACTTTAGATACCTTGAGGGTACCAAACTTGTACTTTGATTTTCAGGTCAGGGTCAGGTCATCACAGGTCACGGAAATATTATATCATGCGTCGGTCACGTGACACATGTTTTATGGTCCGTTTAGGCCATATATTTCGAATTTGATGTCGTCTGTGTCATTTGAGGTCATTTTGAGTCGAATTTAGCTTAGGTCAGGTCACTTTCAGGTCAAAAAAGGTCAAATATTGAAGTTAAAATTTTTCAACAAAAAAGGTGTCTATTGGATGCAGTTTGAGCTCAGGAACACGATGGTGCCATTTATATTGGTGTACGATGTCAAATACGTACTGAAAAATTGATTTGAAAAATTAATAATTGTGAATTTTTTGCAATAATGCGTATAACTTGGCCATTTTTGAAGATATTTAGCTAAAACTTGCTATAGTTAGTCATAATCATGCGTTCTGTCACATATTTTCCGGTTTTTTTCGAAAAGTCAAAAACTTTTTGAAAAAAATACAAAAATATAAATTTTGAATATTATTATATGAAATTTTCGAAAATTTCGAAATTTTGAAAATCCGAGATAGCAGTTTGATAGCACGGTCAATTCTGAGTCCTTTCATGCAAAGAAATTGGATCTAGCTTAAAAACTGAGCTCTTGGGAGCGATTGCCGTGGTTCAATGTTTTGCGTCGAAATCGGACGAACATGACGTCACTCTGACGTCATTTCCGGCCGACCTATGGTAGCTACGAAGTTCAAATTTTGACACAAGGTGTCAAATTGATGCAGCTAAGGGTACCGAAAGCTTGGCGTCGATCCGTCAAGCGGTTTGAAAGTTATTGCGGAAAAACGGGAGGGGGGCTATAAATAGCCCCCCCCCAGTGGGGCGCGGGTTAAACCACGCCTAACGTTCAGGAAACCAGCCCGTACTGGGCTTCACCAGCATCCAAACATGGCCCACATTTGTCGAATTGCTTACCCCAAATCCCACAATAACCCAGCCTGCATGAAGCTTACACCAAAATCCCATAAAAGCCCAGATTGGGTCACGTTTATCCCAACATCCCATAAACACCCAAATTGATCGACGCTTACCTCGAAGTCCGCAAATAGCCCAGATCACTCACCCTGACATCAGGGTTGCTACAGAAGGTGACTACACCCTGCGCACAGGATATTGCCCAGATCTGTCGAAGTATGCTCCAAATCCGCCAATAGCCCAGACCACTTACCCTCACGTCGGGGTGGCTGGTGCTAAATATAACAGTTGACTACTCTATACGTACAGGAATTAGCCCAGATCTGTCGAAGTTTGCCCCAAACCCGCAATTAGCCCAGACCACTTACCCTTACATCGGGGTTGCTGCAACAGTTGACCACACCCCACGTACAGGGGGATACCGTCGCCGCCGGCGACTTTGTGCTGCTCTGAAACTTCACCGACGTATCGTCGAAGATCGCGAATGACAGGGCCGGCCGGGCGGGGGGCAGCTCTCCAAAACTGCTGTAGTCGTAGTCGTAGTCGTAGTCGTATTCCTCAGAACTGCCTGCGGAGGCGAAGGCGGATCCTGCGGAGGCGAACGCGGAACCAGAGGAGGCGACAGCAAAGGCGCCTCGCCCGCTCGAGGATGAGGCGCTCCCGCCAGAAGCGGTTGCTCGGCCGGCGGTGGCGCCAAAAGGTCCCGCGCGCGCCACCGCCGAGCCAGCGCGCGCCGAGGCTCGCGCCCTTCCGAAGCGTGGCGCCACTCCTCCGAAGCGCGGCGCGACGCCGGCCCGAGCGCGCCCTCTTGCCGAACGGGCGACCACTCCCACTCCGCGCGGTGGCACGCTATCAGCACGCGCCAAAATTCGGCGCGCGCGCGCCAGCTGGCGACGAGTCGCGAAAGACATTCTTCTTGTTGGCGGTTTCTTTTCGGAGCGAATGGTGGTAGAAATCTGCCGTGTGGGCTCCTCCTTTTGAGGAGCAGAAGAGGAGCTGACGAGGACCGTACACAGGCCCAGCAGTAGCAGCAGTCGGCACAGCCTCATGGCAGCCACTCTGGAATCATACAGGAGAAGAAGATAAAAACACCGTAGTCACCCAACTTAGGTTTAGGGATGAAGCTGCCTAATTCCAACAATTATGTAGAGGTTGTTATGGAGCTCAAATAAGTGGGCATTGTGCCCACTTATTACATACATGGTGTCGAGTGATTTCAATTGACGATACAGACCCATATTTCTAGTCATCAATTCTTGAGCCCATATTCCTAATCCTATGACCTAATTCAGTACCTACATATTTAATAAAGTCTCTTGGCGATCATAACTAGATAAATAATAACCGATCTGTTGGCGATCGGTCACTTTTACGCGAGCTATGCAATACTCGTAAAAGCCAGGGATCCGTTCGACACCGTCCCCTCCCCCAAAATGCGAGGATAGATTTCTCGAGACTCGATGTTTTTTGTGAAATGAACGGCAATGCACTTGTAAGGAAAGTGCAGTGGCAGTGCAGTGGCATACAGAAGTGAGTGCACGTGATTCATGACCACATATTTTCCTGCTATTGACATTTGCCAGCAGCGGATATGGTAAACAACAGTCTAATGACACGAACTAGGATATACATGATGTTTGGTGGTTTCACGTACCAGCTTCAGAGAATAATGCGTCGACTTTTTAGGTAGCTGTATAGTGTACATAGGAACAACGACGGATATGTTTTTTTCAAATAAAAGGTAGGTAAATTACATGTGTGCCACTGGGTTGCACCATTGTGTGCAGCATGGCGCATGCGAATAAAAACAACAATCAGCACACACGAAACCCTTCAAATATTCTTCTTCGTTAAATTTGTCAATAAAATTACACCTCTTTATTTTCACTCGAGGTTTCAAGACAAATAATCAAAGGAGGAACTGAAACAACGGAAACATCGAAACGTGAATTAGTAGGCGCGTTGTTTTGGGCTGTGATAAAAAGCACACTAGCATGAGTTCTTTTCTTTAAAAAAAGCAAGCGGAAATTAGGATTAAGGATGGTGTGTAGGATTGGAACATATATTCCAAAAGCGTAATGATTTGAGCAGAGCGAGGCGTGACATGTCATTAAAATCTATGGAATGAAAGATGCACTGACAGTGGATAGCAATCGATACCGACGGTATGTTCCCAGAAGGGTTGTCGTGCATTCCTCTAACCTCGGCTGAGCTATCACCCAGAAGATAGACGATTTACGTATATTCCGGGCGATGCACTGTTTAATCGATAGGGTGGTTGTCACTTTATGGCTTACATAAGCTCGTATTACCTGCATATGAACGTACAGCCCACCGCTAAAGTAATGTAGGGTTTTACCAATCTCAACGATTGGCTTTGACTGGCGATTGTTTAATGCGGAGTGATCGAAAAGAAGATGTCAGTAGCTAAAATTGTAGCTGCAAGGGTGACGATACATATAAGCTACATTCAAAGTTTCATTGTAGTCTGGTTAACCCGCGCCCCAGTGGCGGTCTCGGCCAACTTCGCCCTAGTGAGGGGGGGGGGGGGGCATATGTTACCACCCACCTCTAACTCAAAAACTAAGAGGGCTAGAAAGACGCGGTAAAAAGCAGTCGATAGCTCTCAATACGTACGTTTGAAAGTATTTCGGTCATTTTTTACCTTAGAGCAATATTGGGGTCACCAGAGGTCATCAAAGGTCAAAATTTGCCAATTGTCATTATATTTTTCAGAAAACATGCCGCTATCTCAGGAACTATGGTAGGTAGAAAAACGCATGGAAAAGCAATCGATAGCTTTTGAACTCTTCTTTTGAAAAGGTTATTATCAATATTGTCCTCAGGTCAACGGTTTAGCCTCCAGAGGGCAAAAACTCCAAAAATAGCTGTTTTTACGAAAAGTGTTTTTCGACAATAACTTTCGACTACAAAAAGCCACGACATTTCTATTGCCAGAATCGTGTTCCTCTCACCGAGACGCGTCGAATGAACTATAATTTGACCTTGAAAGGTCAACTTAAAAATTTGACCTCAGGTCAAGGTCATGACCTGACCGGAAAAGGTCATGTTGCATATCAGTCGATGCGTCTCAACAAGACAAACACAATGAGACCATCCCCAGCGTTCTATCTCTTTCCAATCGCGAGTTATTGGCAAAAAACTGTTTGTAGCCTCAAATGACCTCGGATGACCTTTCTAGAGGCTATCAGCAAAAATGACACCTTGGTCATCACGAGTGGACTAAATCGTTGTGATTCTGAAATATTTGGACTGTTCCTAATTCCTATGTGTACACACGGATCTAGAGGCATTTTGATTTTTCTCCATTGACTTGTAATGGAAAGGTCATGCCACTGACCTGACCTTAGGTCACGGATATAAAAAATCCGAGATATACAAATTGTAGGCTCCCATAACAGCATGCAATCCACCAAGTTTAAAACCTTTCTGACAAACACTGCAGGCTGGACATGATTGCAAACTTTTTTTAAGGCTTGGTCAGTTAACTTGACCTGGTGACCTGACCTGACATGACCTGGGGTCACAAATTTCACACATTGTCCAAAATTGACGTACCAAAAGCTACCCCAAGCGGCGCGGCGCTACGCGCCGCGGTTTTTTATTCACACGCGAAAAACGCGACAGGGTGGTAACATATGCCCCCCCCCCCACTGGGGCGAAGGTTAATCGTTCCTAAGCTTCAGAAGCAGAACATACCCATGACTGAAACCCAACATTACTTCTGCTGTGGACTGTACATACCTATCGACGGGAAATGCAACCAAAAACGACAGGTAATGCACGAACTAGATATCGAACTAGATACTAGATATAATAGTAGACCTACGTGTACGTACAGCATTGTAAGGCAAGAGGTGTACCTAATACAATTTGTGATCGTTGAATACGAACGAACATGCTATAGGTAAGGGTGCGTTCGGAGAGGCAGATTCCCGGGGAATATTCCACGCCGGCATGAAATTTCCGCCGAATGTGCCGTTCGGAGAGCGATTCCCGGGGAAAGTTCCGCGGAACGGACGCGGAAAGCGCGGAATCTAAAAAGCATCTCACGCGTCGTTCCCGTGAAGATGGCGGCGCCCATCAATATGCTCGAGTGAGTATATTATTGAATATAAATGGCTATTTCTTGCGTTTGTTTCCACCCTGATCAGTTTTATTGCAAATCCAACAATTGATAATGCTTACTCAGTTGTGTGATTGTCCTCTGAATCAATGAAAACGATAATTTGAAGTGTTGTGTTGTGTGTGTTTGGGGTGGGGTGGGGGGGGGGGGAGGGGCACAGTATATATTTTTATTGACTTTTTGAAAATAATTGTGATTTTTCTTAGTTGTTCTTTCTTCAAGAGCTTCAGAGGGAGTCAGAGCAAGAGCAAGAGCATTGGGCCAACCCAAATAACCCAAACAAAATCCCACGAACTCAACTTGGCGCAGTAGCGTCGATCCTTGAAATTGGCGGTATGGAATGTCCCTCTCCGAAGGCAACACGGGGAATTTTCACGATGACGGGGAATATTCCGCGCTCTCCGAACGCACCCTAAGTCTCTATCATTACACTATTTGTCCGATATTTGGATCAAAGTATGTTTCTCTCCGCTTGTAGGCATTCGTCATGGTTTATCCACAATTTTTACCTTTTTATATTGTAGGGGCAGCGCTGGGTAGTCACTATCTCTCCTTCTATTTTGACCCAGGTCAGGTCAGGTCAGGCCAGGTCACTGATCACAGCGGGGTCGTCGCTTGCACACTGTACCACAGTCACAGTTCTGCAGACTATGTTTTACCGCAGTTACCACCGCCAGGCGCGGTCTTCCACTGCTACAGACTAACTGTTTATAAATTACTTACGCTGACGAGTCGTCCTTGTGTGATTCTAGTGATCTCCGACAGGTGGCAGCAGTGATCAGAGAAGTCCAACGTATGGCGGTGATTATTGGAACTGCTTGTGCTTCCAATAATCGCCGGCAGGTCGTAACGGCTCACCGGGAAACCGCGGTCCTGCGTCAATGGTGGAACTTTGACGAGCTGCACTATGATAGGACGTTGAAACGACGGCTGATTCATCAATGATTGTGCTTAAAATCAGCACTCTACTTACGTATTTGACCCCCAGCCCCTGCTGGGCTAGGGGTCCTGGATTCAGTGGTGGATCCAGGGGGGCATGGGGGCCATGCCCCCCCTTGGGCCTCCCGGGGGGCACCATCACGGCCGGGGCAGCACAGGCCCACCAAGGGCACCACAGGCCCGCCAGGGGCACCACAGGCCTGTCAGGGGCACCAAAGGCCTAGCAAGGGCACCACGGGCCAGTCAGGGGCACCTCAGGCTTGTCAGGGCCCAGGGGCACCACAGTCCTTCCAGGAGCACCACAGGCCTGTCAGATGCACCCAAAACCTAGCAGGGGCACCACAGGCCTGTCAGGGGCACCACTGGCATCGCAAGGGCACCTTGGGCCCGTCAGGGGCACCACAGGCCTGTCAGGGACACCACTGGCCTCGCAGGGATGCACATTGGGCCCGTCAGGGGCACCACGTGCCTGTAGGGGACACTTCAGGCTTGTCAATGGCACCACAGTCCTGTCAGGGCTCAGGGACACCGGCGGCCTAGCACGGGTATCACAGGCCTGCCAGGGGCACTACCGGCCTAGAAGGGGCATCACCAGCCTCGCAGGGGTACCATGGGCCTGTCAGGGGCACCGTGGGCCTGTCGTTGGCACTTCAATCTTGTCAGGGGCACCAGTCACCATGGTCCTTCCAGAGGCACCACAAACCTGTCAGGGGCACTTGCGGCCTAGCAGGGGCACCACAGGCCCACCAGGGGCAACACACAAAAAAATTAAAAAAAAAAACTGAAAATAGGCACCATCACAATGAAGTGGCCGAAATCCGTTGAGCTTTTAATTTTGGGTATAGGTAGGGACACCACTTTGATTCGATTCCCTTGGAGTTTTCCTGGATCCGCCACTGCCTGGATTTCCACGCTCTGCTGAAAGGGGGGGGGGTGTTGAACACCCCCTTCTAACTCGGCTCCTGGGCCAAGTAGTGATACGCGGAAGGCCAGGGCCTCGTCTAAGGAATTTTCACTGGGGGGGGGGGGGCAGATTCTTCGCCAATAGCTTCTATACGACTGCAACATGTTGCAAACTGCTTTTGCCACTCGTACTTACAAAACTCATGTCTCCCCTGATGACGTCGCGCACAACGCCCCTTTACTGATGACGAGCTCTGTAGACAGTGACGTCACACTAGCGCTGTAGACGGTGACGTCACACTAGCGCTGTATGTAGACGGGGACGTCACACGGCCGCTGTAGACGGTGACGTCACACGGGCGCTGTAGACGGTGACATCACACTAGCGCTGTAGACGGTGACGTCACAGGGTACTGTGGGCGGCGCAAGGGTCGACGTTGTGGCCACTCCCCGGCGAGCCGCCACCATGGCCGGACGCTCGTGTCTGGCCGGTCGGCCTTCCTCACTGACCGTGCTGCCGATACTTCTTGCTTTCGTACGCTCGATGAATGCCGACAGCTTTTCTCATTTCCCACCAGAACTTTTGGACAGGTCGAACACCGGGTCGGTGACGTTTCCACCCGAGGCGTTCGAGTTTGACTACATCTCCAAAGGCTCTCAGAGGTACGCTGACCACATGCGCTACCGCACCCTGACCGGCATCTCACTATGCAATTGTCGGCTTCGCTGTCTGGCCGAACCGCGTTGTCTGGGCTACGAACATCACATGGGAAGCAGGACGTGCGGTCTTACCGACATCCTGCTGCCGGCGGACGTCACCCAGGAGACGGTGGAAGAGTGGAGCACGGGCCGGCGTCGTGGCATCAGCTGGCTGGGCCAGCCGTGTCATCAGGACACCGACTGCTCCATTTTTGCTAGCGAGCCGGATGGCGTGGAGTGTAATGCAAACGGCTTCTGCTCCTGTCGCCAAGGATGGGAACTTTCTGGCAGGCTGCATTGTCGGCCGGATTCCAAGACAGACACAGACCAGACCAGCAGAAATCCCAGTGAATCGATTGATCAAGAAACATTCCATCATTCCAGAGTCGCCGTAACAGCTACATCAGGAATGGAGTCCATCTTCACCGAAATCTCCGGACGTCTTATTCGTCTCACCGAATCTGCCCTTCCCAGTACTGAAGCTGCCCGCGGCTGTCTGGACCTCGGCGGTGTCCCCTTCGTTCCACACTCCACGGAAGTAGTTGACCATCTGTACGGGGTTTTCGGCATCACATCAGATGAACCCATCGGAATCGGAGTCAACGACATCCTGGAGGCACATCGGTATGACGCAGCGGATGGATCCAACATAACTGCAGCTCAACTCTGGGCCAACACAGATCTTGACGGCAGCGACAAGCCGAACGAGGACTGCCTAGGACTTCTAAATAAAACGATCCACGACTTCGATTGTCATGTAGAAATGCGTCATTTGTGCACCTACACCGGACCAAATCTCCTTGCAGGCATTGGTGGTGATTTTGATGATCCTTGGTGGACCTTTGACATGGGCCAGTCCCACACTATCTCAACTATCCTGTTCTTGGCACCGATTGTCGCAGCCACCGACCAGTTCCCAGTTCCCGAAGCTCGGGTTGGGGGAAGTGATCCGATCAGCACTTCTAAACAGTGCGATCACGAACCGTACCCAAACGTTGCCGCGGGTTTTTCGGTACGATTTGAATGTTCAGAACCCCTCACTGGTCAGTTTTTGCACGGAAAGTTGACTAGCGCCTATGGCCAGCTAGCTGCGTTTGGGCCGTGATCAACCCATTTGCAGTGTGGAAATATGAACGCATTCACACGAACCCCGTGTCTCTGAATTGACACGAACCATCGATCAATTTGACCCATCCAGAAAGATACTGGCCCCCGGCACCGTCCCTTAAAAAAGATTGAAAAGACCTGTCACGTCGTCGCTTGTATGTATAGGCACATAAACGGTTTATGCCGTATATTGTTTGATATAACAGCTGTCATGTTCGTAGTTCTTTTCGCGAACCTTGCTGTAGTTTCAGATACCAGCAGTTTTCTCGTGTTTTGCTTGTAAGCAAATGTGTTTGCTGTGGTTTGTTTTGGTGAACCACACCATATTTTGTGCATAATACTGTGTTTTGGGAAATAAATACATGGTGGCCGTTTTCACGACGGAACTTTCGCAGAGGAACTTATTTGATACCTAAAAAGTACCTACCCTTAGAGGCCTTAACATCCCTCAAACTGAAATATTTTATGTTCAAAAAAATTTTAGAAGTTTAAATCCGGGCATTTTTTGCCCTCAAATCACTTATTTATTTACAAACACAGCAATTTTTAGTTCTAGTAGCCCACCTTTCGACTATGAGGTATTAAATCAGCGTGGCAACTTTGCTCCCTCGGGTATCTAATTCCGGAATTCTTAAAAACAAGGAAAGTATATATCGAGTTCTCTTTTATACCTATTCAGTTATGTTTTAATGGTGATTAAAATACGACACATTTTTTAATTACATTTCATATAAGAAAACACGCAAAACAATGAAACAAAAATAACTACGGCAGATAATTACCTTCAGGTATCTAATTCCGACCAATCAGCACCTCAGTAGGATATGACGTCATACAAGAATGGTGGTGAAGGCCGTTTGCAGTCCCGGCCGGTAGGTCACGTGACCGCCGGGCGCCTCGGGTCACGCGGCGGTCGGGAGTCGGACGCGGGGCGTGGTCGCGGGCGGACGCGCGGGGCATCATGCTTTGCTTTGCTTGCTTTGTCAACTTCATATAACTTACTATCGCATTCGTGTGAAAGCCAAACACTGCTCAGTGCCCTTAGAAATTGAGTTTTGGAAAGCTCAAGTCCCTATAGCTCCTCAGGTCGGCAACAGTTGAAGCCTCATCTGAACCCATGTGAAAAAACGAGGGTAAGGAACCTTGTGTTGCTTTTTCTTTTACCGTCATAATTATCTCAAACCATCACAATTTTGAGTTGCCACATTGTCTGCTTCACTACATTCGTGTAAAACTTGGGTGAAGGCTGGTGGCTCAAAGAAAGGTGAAGATATTTCTTTAAGTGCCTAATCCGTGAAATTGAAATATCCCGGCTTTATAAATCTACACTTTTCATTTTCTCCACGATACATTTTTTAAAATTGTTTAAATTTTATCTACATTTGTTAAAATCGGGGCTTTGGTTTTGTGTAAACTAGATCATAAAGTTTACTATAGTTTTGTGTAACCTGATGGCTGAAGAAAATAGTAATTTTGCTAAAATGATGTGCGGAAATTTGTTGCTTTCCAAATCAAATTACTCATACCTATATTTCATTCAAAATTAGGAGGCATTATTACTGTTTTTTCTTGTAACATGAACTGAGTTTGGGTACGGTGCTCCGGAAACGTGGAACTTTAAAGGGACCCTCCCACCTTAACATTAGTTTTGAGTTGAGATAGCCAAATTGGTGGCCATGGCCTGAAAATACCGGTTTGGGCATTCACAACATCGAAAAATGCTTTAATTCGGAGATATGGAATTTCAAACTTGCAGTTTTCGGATTCTAAGGGGCTAATGCATTGGTATGCCCCCTTAGAATTTGTGACGTCAGCGGAGATCTAACGATTTTTAAATCTTTTACTAAAACGTTTGGCAGCACGCGGTGGTATATGCTGCTTTGCGCGCAACAAATGCCGCACTTTCAAATAAAGTCGCTAGGAACAGCGGAGATCCCAAAAAGTAAACAAAAGTAAAAGTCTAATATCTTGAAAACCGGTGAATATTTTTCGATGAAATTTGGTAGATATTCATTTTTGCTCTTTCTGAACCGCGCGACATCACTTTCATGCCAATTCATTAACTTTTTTGAAGGTGGGAGGGTCCCTTTAAGCTAGCTAGAGCAGTTTCCATAAAAATTGTTTAGATAGTTGACATGGCTTGTTGACAACTCTTGCTGTTTCTAAAAAAGTGAAAAAAATATTTTCCTGCATTAAGCACACAAGGCATGTTATTCTCATAAGCTATCGAATGTGTGTGTGTTTTTTTAAGCTGTTTTTTTAAGCTTTTAAGCTGTAACTTCAGTTACTTCACTTTAGAACATATTGCCCAGAATGCGTCACTAATCATGAGCTGGTATATCATATCATATGTAGCAAATACATAAATGAGAATAGTGTGTCATGAATTTTTGTGCATGCTTCTGGATCATCTGTAATTACATCAACGGCTCGGCTCAAGAGTGTCCTGCCGACCAGCTTATGCCCAACCCTTTCTGTCCGCAGAACGTCGCCTGCGACTCCCGCACGCCGTTTGCCCCGGCCGTCCGTACTGGTCTTCGCGCTGCGAGCCGCGCTGGAGTTCGCGGCGGCGTCGTGGAGCTCCCATCGGGACGGCGTGTGATGCCCGCGGCGAGCATATAAGCCGTGAGCTTCGATTGGCGGCTCACGCGGTCACCAGCTGTATGTACAGCCTCGGCCCCGACGACCCCGCTAATGGCCGAGACCGGCATACCCCCGGCATGGGTCCGCTGTCCGGCGCAGCGCTGGCCGCCCGCATGCTATGCTACTTTTGGCTGTATCGCTGCCCAGCGGGAGCGCGCTCCACGCTGCGGAAGAGGTACACGTTGCGACCCGACTGAGGACTGCAACCGGATGGTGACACGTCGGCCTCTGCGCCCTGGCCGGGGCAGGCGTGACCGACGTCACAGTGGAGGAACGCCCAAACAAGACCAGCCCACCGTCGGAGCAGCATGGAAATATCATGTTCTGCCTGGACGTCGGACCCGGCGGCCGCAGTGCACCTGCACACGTGCGGAGAGGGGCGCTGGAGGCTACTCTGGAGCTTCTGCCATTCCGCGGCGCGACTGCTGGCAAAACGGCGGCGATTGAGGCGGTTGGGAACAGCTGCAGCAATGGTGATGGCGGTGATGGCGACATGGCGGTTTGGGACTTCATCTCAGCGCGGCCGCCGCCCAGGCGCCGCTGCGCCCGGCTGCTCAGCCACCTACCGGATGGCGGGGTGGCCCTTACGGCCCTCACGCCCGTTCGGTCTGCGGCCACGTTGTGGGGTGGCGGTCGCGGGGTTAGCGGCGTTGGACTTCGTCCTTTATCCAGACTGCACCGTACCATCTGAACGGATGGATCTGCCAAGAAAGATGACATTCAAGGCGGCTATGAGGCGATCACAAAGCTTCACCAAGAGCTTCTCCTTCATGGGGCCGCGGCCGGCCGTTAAGTCGCAACACCGGCTGCCGAGTGCCAACAGCTGCGTGCGCTGGCGCCGACGCGTTGTGGGCCGCGCTGCTGACGCCCAAGCTGCGATATCAACCATCTATGAATAAGTGGCAGCGGTGGCGGCTTGTCAGTTGTTAACGTGCCTTAACAGACGTTGCGAATAGCCCGCGTTGGAATCGCATGGTTGGGAACACAACGCAAGTAAAAATGGGCTTCCTTGATGAACCTACTTTTTAAGCATTGTAGCCTTTGTAATTTTGGATGTTTTGCTGTAGATATTATTTTCTACATATATACTATATAGGCACTCACGTGCTTTAAATCGCGCAATGCAATTGAACCATGGTAAAGACAATGATAAATGAACTGAGAGCTGACATGCCCCATGCTTTGTGTGTGTATGTGTGTGTGTGTGTGTTTTTTTTTTGGCGAGTCGATAAAAGTGGTTTTGGACACTGGATGAGTTTTTAGGGGTGTGGTGAGGGGGGATGTAATTCCACAGACCTTCTGTCAGATTCACTAATGCAGTAGGTCTGTGCGGTGTTTAGTTATCGGAGCATTCTTTGAAAGTCGTGAATAGGGCCATCGAGTACCTAAAGCCGTGATATTCCCCCACAAAAACTTCTTTTAAATAACCGGGGATAGGTACATGAGCAGAGTAAATGCTATTACGAACGCCTATCACAATGCTGAGCGAATAGGAAAATCCATAGATGGAGAATTGTGCCGCGTTACGGGTGCTCGGGCGCAGCCAATCCACCGTTACCCCAGCGGTGACCTTGACCCGCATCGTCTGTCTCGGCTCCAAAGCCAAACCGGCGTGGAATTGGGAGCGTTCGAGCACTCATGGTCCAGCGCAATTCTCCACCTAAATCCATTCCTGATACACATTTGCTTGCTCATAGTCATGTAACCCCGGTAAATTCACCCAACTTTCATATTGGTCGCTCCATAGACAGATGACCACAGAGATCAACTTAAAAGGCCATTGTTGCATTCATTTAGTGGAGATCATTAAAGAGCCGTGACAGGCCACAAGTCGCGTGACATCATACGTGTAACGACCAATGACGTCGGCCTGCAAAACCCAATGGAAGCGGCTAGCAGCGTGCAATAAAACAGGGCGCTGCTTTCTAAATGTCTGTCGTGCGCCATAAATGAATATATTCTTTGTAGCCTGGCAACTCAGTATCTTTTTTTAACTATTGTACTAGTATTTAATAATTTCATAATTTTATAATTGTGCTTACGCTTTATGTTGATATTAGTGATAAATCCTTAGATAAAGTAAATCGATGTGATATTTAATAGAAAAATAGCAAACTAACGCACCATTCATTCGAAAGCTGGGGAACCTACTAAAAAGAACTACTAAAATTCCTGAGGAACCAAAGGATTAAATGGGGATTAAATAGATGCCTGCTATTCCGTCGTGAAAACGGCTGGTGTGAGTTTTTATTTTAGAAGCGGGATTCAGTCTCCTGAAACTGCAGTCATTGACTGCTATACACGTAGCTTTTTTATGACAAATTTAACCCGCGGTACTCTGAGATTCCGCGCCGGGCCGGGGGGGGGGGCTCTGAACACCCCCCCTTCTAACTCGGCTCCTGGACCACGTAGCGACACACAGTAAGCGGCAATCGAAAGAACATCCAAAATAAGGTCGAAATCACTTCGGTCATTTTTTGGGTCAGGTCAAAGGTCAGGTCACCAGAAGTCACCAAAGGTAAAATGTTGACTATTTCAACATTTTGGAAACTGCCAACGGCTATCTCGGGAACCAATAGAGCTACAGCGCCGCGGAAAAGCGCATTCGATAGCCCTTTTACAGATCTTTCTGAATAATGTCCTCAGATTTGACCTCAGGTTAACGGTTTAGCCTCCAGAGGGCAAAAACTCCAAAAAACAGTTTTTTTCTGCAATAACTTTTGCCACTTTTCTTTTGTCAGCATCGTGTTCCCCTCGTCGAGACACGTCGAATGAATTATAATTTGACCTTGAAAGGTCAACTTGAAAATTTGACCTCAGGTCAAGGTCACGATCTGACCGGAAAAGGTCATGTTGCATATCAGTCGATCCGCAACGTCGAGCCGAACACATCTAAGACGTTTTCAGCGCTCTAGCACGCCTTTATCAGAAGTTACACGTATTAGCGAAAAACTTAGAATCTGTTCGTGACCTGAGATGATCTCGGGGACACAACGAGGGGTCACAGTTGCCATTTTCCGGTTCAGTGTGTCACTTTTACCTACATCTCGATGTTTGAGAGTGTCTAGAATAGCGTTCGTGCAAAACAGACGTTTTTCAATTTTCTCCCATTGACTTATAGTGGAGAGGCCGCAAAATTGACCTGACCTTAGGTCACCGATATCAAAATTCCGAGATAAACATTTTATAGATAATGTTGCTTTAACCAATCGCTGAAACTTTCAAGGCAATCGATCAATCGGTGTAGCTATGACGAGCATTCTTATTTTTTCTGAGGTGAGGTCACTTGGCGTGACCTGGTGACCTGACCTAAGGCGACCTGGGTCTGAAATTTTTACAACATGTGCGGAAAAGATGCACAAACAGGTGTGCTAAAAACGGCGGTGCTTTGCGCCGCCGTTTTTGAGATAGCTGCTAAAAACCGCAGGGGGGTGTTCAAACACCCCCCGGCCCGGCGCGGGATAATTGCACCATTCTCATTCCAATACATTATACAAGGTCTACCTACAACTCTTACAATATTCTTTTTTTGTGTATTTTGCCGTCACTATATTTCATATTTTCCATGAACACCAAAGTTGAGATTATACAAATATTTAGAACAAAATGCAATAATTTACCGTTTTTTTTTAAGCGAAAGTGGCGTGACTTACGTCACTAAAACGTCATTTTATTAAAAACAAAGTTGAACGGATTATACTCACAATTTCAGGGAACATGTCTAACCAAATCGATGTATGATAGGATACTGAAAGTTTTACGGCACTTGCTTAGCGCGGTTAGAAGCGTTTAGCAAAAAAGGAGGTGCAAATTCTGCCCCCCTCCCCTCCCAGCGGGGCGAGAGCAAGAAAATAAGCCAATCCTGTGCCGAGACGAAGCTGGCAACTAGCACGCACAGCTGTCAGCTGTGTTAGCCAATGGGCTGTTGATTCATCCACCTTCACAGTGCACACGTTTCAAATGTCATGCTATGACAATAAACCAAACGATAATGAGTTATTACTATGTCCAGCTGATGGGACAAAGGTCATTTTTGCGGCACAAAACCAGTGAAACACCGGCAATAGGTTGACATGTGTCCAGGTACCGAAACAAATCGGTGACGTGTGTCCGCGTGAAATGGTCTCGTTGTTGGTGCCCACCAAATCATCATCAATCAAAGTGTCAAGCTTGTCTTTAGAGGGTCATTTGGTTACATGCGAATGATGTTTGTCCCATGCATTTAGGTAGATGTCAAGGTCACCTGAATATCAGGGTAAGATCGTTGACCTTAGATGATCTTAGTTCACCTGCGTCACATACAAAGTTACTACGATAAAGATGCAGCAACGGGCAAGATGTTTGTAAATGCTACCGCAGCGTAGCAGTCAATAGGTGTATCGCATGAGCATTTCTCAGTGCCAAGGTCATGTAAGCTCAGTTTTCATCGCACATGTTATCACGCTGTCAGCTCCTCTGAAGTATGTGGTTTCACTCGCTCAGCTCCTCTGATTGGGATGGTGTCACTCGTTCAGCTCCTCTGAAGTACATGGTGTCACTCGCTCAGCTCCTCTGATTGGAATGGTGTCACTCGCTCAGCTCCTCTGAAGTACAGGGTGTCACTGCCCACACGTTCAACCCTTCTGGAGTGCTTAGATTAGATAGTGCCCCATCCGTTCAGCCCCTCTGGAGTAGATGTCGCCACTCAATAACGTGCGATTACGTTTTGTAGGTGACGCTACATGCTGCCAGTTGGCTTCTCCACCTATTGCTTCTCCCTAGTTTGTCGTCCTCGCTCCTAAATATTCCGGAGGATTGCCGACAAAAACACTTATCGGTTAGGTAAGTGAAGTCAGGTTAGGTAAGACGATGGATAACACTATAACACTATATCTAACACTTTTATCTCATCCATGGTAAGACTAAGTAAGATCAGCCTAGGTCAGGTCAAATAAGGTTAGATTATAAGCGATACAATTTTCGCCCTTGCGTATTTTATCGCCTACGGACTCCGACCCCTGCTTGAGCTTCCAATATCGACTCCAACTCCGGCCAGAGCCGTCAACTCCGATCGACTCTGACTCCGGCTCCGTTTCCGCAGCGCTGAATGTGACTACGATAAATTTCAACAATTTACGGCGGGTCTTTCTCTATAACCCCGTTTCCATGGGCATCACTGATCCGGATCAGCAAATTTAATTCGTGTAATATTTCTCGAACTCTTAGTTACAGGACACAATTGCAAGTGGATTAGGATTATGTAGTAGTTAATCCATTATTTTCATTTTCATATATTGTCTACTTATACATACTGGTAAAGCTAATCCATTTTTACTGATCCGGATCAGTGATGCCCATGGAAACGTGGTCTATGACATGATGCCCATTGCCCATGGACATTAGCGATGTGGGAACGCGGTGACTGAGAAACACAGTTATGCACTATGTTTTACGGTGCTATCGGACAGACGGTAATGACCTGGAAAAGGTACTCCCTGCAATCTAATCATTTGATCATCTCAAGACCGCTGCGTTTGCTTTGCAGGAACAGCATCAAACATTTATGCGGATGCCTTTGCAAATACTTACTATCTCACTAACTCATCCATGCCCTTGCTTTACATGGACACATTTCGTTATTACCTTTATTACATAGGTATACCGTCATTAGTTTTATTTATCAGAACATCTGGAACACTTTGAATAGACCACCGGATGGGCCGCGTTATGCGTTACAGTGTTGATTACATTTGCGGATGAATGGGCAGTGGGGGGGGGGGGGGGGTCTGGGGCCACCCAGTCTCCTTTGTCTCCCTCTCTCCCTCTCCCATACTCTCTCTCCGTCTCCCCTCCTGGCGCGAGCAAAACACCCTCTGGACAGCGCGCAGACACAGTCGGCCATTCATACTCCGAGTATAATTATATGTACCGGTGGGCGAACAAAGCCGGCTCCCCTCCCCTCTCCCTATCCCCACCCCTCACCCGCTCCGGCTGGGGCCCATTCTCGCCTTAGCGTGTGGCCCGGGGCCGGGCAAATCAGTGATCTTCCCGTCTGTCTGTGCCAGCCCAGACACGGGTCCAGCCCGCGAGTCCAGGTCCTCCGGTTCAATTCATGATTATGGCATGTGCCACACTAGTGATATGTTAGACGGATAACCAATGCTTGTTATAAATGTCAGTTGCAAGGCGATAGATCAAATATGCGGTGTCGCATGTCTGTTTTTTGTTCCTCGCTTTCTTTTATGAATGCCTACCTACTATTTTCTTGATATTATCCAATTTTGCATATAATATGTTTTCCTATCTCTTTTCAATAATGGTTGGCCTTTGATATGTATTTCCGTGGCTTTGTTTGGTATTTATTTTGGTTGGGTTTCCAAATACTCTGAAATGCTACCAATGCATCAGCCCTGCACTGTGCGCCATACATCCCCTGTCCTCTCCGATCCCCACTCCCTCTCATCACCCCTTCCCCCTCCCCTCCCCCACCCAGCCGGCCGCCCGGCCTCGGCCGAAAGGCTCAATTGATGTTATCTCCGGGCCGGGCCGGTCAGAATGGATTACAGGTAATACGCGTCTGGTAACTATGCGCGTTCCATTCAGCCAAGGGGTGGTCTTCTAATGAAGCTGTGTGGTCGAGGTGCGGGTAGTGGCGATTCTGGCACGCGGTGGGTCAGTTTTCTGTCCTGTTGACAAGATGTGCCAAAAGCCGTTTTCACGACGGGTTATGTGGCACGCATCTGATTACATTTGGTGCGATCTGGTCAAATTAGGCACAAAGTTCGTTTTTAGCAGTTTTAAGCTTAGATTGAGCTAGTTTCCCACAAGTGTAAAGAGCCAAAAACAAGCATATCGACGCGAGTATGTATGTGCAAGATAATGGTAAGTTTTATGCAATGTTTTTATTTCATCCTTATGCCAAATTCTACAGCACAAGATGATAATCGAATTGATCCGTTCCATTCGGACTAAATTTCTTAAAAAAAGTTCAACAATGTGTCCAGTCTAACTACTCCCTGTTCTCAATGTCGCGCGAATCCCGTGTCTCGTTTTCTGTGTAAACAGGGCTTTAGCGGATACAAAGTACAGTGGACAACACTGTCGAGTTCTTACCAACTGGCAAGGACGGACTTAGAGCGGCTCACACAGTGCCACAAACAGTGGGATCAAGCGTGTCAGAGTTGAATCTCCACTCTGATTAGTTTTTATCCTGAACTGGACACTGGACAGAGCATCTGTGCCGATATTTTTCCTCACGCCGAGGTATAGAAAGGAAGGAAAGGATTAGGAGGTAAAGATATAAAGAGCTATACCAAAAAGGAGTTATAGGAATAAGGAGCGATGAGATAAGAAGTCCGCCACAGATTCACAGATGCAAGTCACCACACACGCTCAGACTAAGGACCTAATGAGGCATAAGCACTTGTCCAAATGAAGCATTGTTTCATTTTTCGGATGAATTATTGACACTTTTAGTTGTTCCCATCATCCAACGCAAACTCATTTCCAGCCAATTCAAGGCCAATTAGTTACTAATAATTATTCTCTGGTACTTTTGACATGCATGAACTTTCATGGACTTCAATGGCCAGTGTCCAACGGATCTTGACCCGTAACGTACCCAATTAAAAAAGTCGAAAGAAACTAATTATATTGAAGATATTTGCTATAAACGATATTTGTTTAGATTTGGTCAGGGTTGAGGCATTCGCCAGATGCCTCGTCAAGAAAATGGCTGAGATGGGTGGAAGGAATAACTGTAACTTCGGGCACGTCACCCGCCCCGCAGATAAACGCCGTACATGCTATCGTTATATTCCATTAACGTCGCTACCGTCTCATTAGTTTCATCTCACCATATCCCAGAAACTCCTCTTAATCCCAAGTCTCATCCTAAAAACCCTTTTAATCCCAATTCTCCTCCCACAAACCCACGCTCTCAATTAGACCTATCCACAGCGTCTCTCGTAGTTGTCATTAGTTCATCCCATTCCCGGGTGTCGCGTTTCAAGTAACAATCACCCCTCACCCCTCCTCCGCCCTCACCCCCCCCCCTCCGGGAGAGTGTGGGTGGTGACTGCGGAGGGCCAGTATCAGAGGCGTTTCTAGCCACCGGAAAAAGGGAGGGAAATGTTCTTTAGAGGGTGTTTGCTAAGAAAAGTACTCCGATAATCTGGCATGCGTCTTATTTGTTGCTGTCATGATCAGGTTTAGTCTCGAAGGTTACTAGGTTAGGAACATAGTGTAATAAATAAATATGTTCTTTAAAATATAAGGCGAGCAAGGCTACCGCTGATGTAAAAGAAAATCTGCCACAAAATTACCTAATCTGGATTGAACATTGTCCAGCATGATACGAAGAGTCCAAGCATTGTTTCAATTTGTTCAGAGAAGGTTCGACATGGCCTCCGAACGTCTCATTATTTCGTCATTTTGCTGTATATCCTAACACTTACCCTTTCTGCTTTCGCCATATCTGTTATCTCTCCTTTCGCTAGCACTAGCATCTCAACCTTACCTACCCCCCCCCCCCCCCATATTTTCCGAGCTCTCACTCCGCCCCTGCCGTCCCTCTACGCCGCTGTATTCTCTGCTATGGAGCGGTGAGGTGGTCGGTTCGCCACCAATCATTGACATTCCAGCGATAACCCCGCCGGTAAGATCAAAGGACACCGATTCTGGGTGTCGGTGTGATGATGTCTGACACAAAGAGGCCGCTGGGTCGCAGTGAGTGTCAACACGTCTAGTGTGCGCCGAGTGGAGTGGACTGGGTGGACACCTGTGTGGACACGTGTGGACTATGTGGATTGGAGAGTGGATATGAACTAGAGATGTCAATCGTATACCAACTTTTTGGTATACCGATACCAAACCGGTACCAACTTGGTATTTGGTATTTCATGGCTAATGCATTTGGTATTTTGTTGGCATTGTGAATCGTCGCTTATGTAAAAGAGGCTGTGCATTTGGTAAAAGGTTGGCATTTCTCTCAGTTTCTGAAGTTGGTCTGGTTTTGGTATTTACCTATAGTTATATTTGGTATTTGTTTTGGTATCGGTATCACGATTTTCTGTAACTGACATCACTAATATGAACACATGTGGAACTGGATGAGGATTCTAGTCCATGAGGATTCGAGATTTCGAGGGTGGAAAGCATAGCTCTGGGACAGGGGACACGTCTGGTGGACATCGAATGAAGAGGACAGGGTGGGCGCGTGTGGACACTTGTGGACAATGGGCATGTCTGGTCCATGTGGAATGTGGACTGTGGAGAGTGGATACAAGCACGTGCGGACGGGTCTGCCCATGTGGATTGGATAAGACCGACCACTTACGTGTGAACACTTCTAGTAAATGTGGATTGAAAACGTATAAGAAGAACACATGTTGACATGTGTTCGCACGAAATTCGTGCATTTTCGTGAGATGCAGGGAGGTAACGTGGATATCACCTCCAAGCAGTTGAGCTGGTCTGTCCATACTGCCTATATGTAAGTGTAAACTGTAAGTCGACCTATATTCAATATTCATTATTCATGCCTAAGCATGACAATTTGAATGTATAGGCGATGACATCAGGAATGAGTGGCATTTCGGAATGCCGGCCGCTAGCGACAAACAACTATCACGAATCGCTAAAAACGGACAAATAGTGGGAGTAACTGGTTTAGAGAGTTGGATGCCACGTTTATTTATATGTTTATTTCCAGTTTATATTATTTATGAATCGTTTTCTCTAACCATCGGTTTTTTAAAAATCAGACAAACAGTCAAACACTATTCTTTATAATCCTGCTTGTCTATTGAAAAACGACCGGAGCAGTTAAATCCCCCGAACCCGATTACGACTCGCTGACGAAGTTTTGTAAATACAATTCGAAAGCTCCGACCCGAACGATTTCTTGTGGAGTAAAGTCCTCATTCACTTATCAAATATTTCGAAGAAGATTTGTTGCCACTGCCTTTCGCTTTCTTTCAGTTTATCTTTTCTTCATTACTCCTTTCTTTCCTTTTCACTCTCTCCTTCTCTCTCTCTCTCTCTCTCTCTCTCTCTCTCTCTCTCTCTCTCTCTCTCTCTCTTCTCTCTCTCTCTCTCTCTCTCTCTCTCTCTCTCTCTCTCTCTCTCTCTCTCTTCTCCCTCTCTCTCCAAAAATACTTGAAGTAATCGTCCCTATTTTACTTCAGCGTGCACGACATCCGGCATCTACGCCATTTTGCTACTCTGTCTGTGCAACATATCCTGTTTTGCTACTCAAGTGTCTGTGTAACACCACTGTTCGTCGTCGTGCTGCTTTCGTTGGCGCCAAAACTTCTTGGCGCGTGTCTAGTTCCGCTAGCACGTTGCCTAGCAGCCTGCCTATGTCTAGCAAAGATATCTTCGGTTCGGCTGGCCGGACCATGATTGGCAAAATGGCAGCAAAAAATAACAAGCAGGAAGGTCAAAGGTGTGCTCTGTTTTGGAATGAGATGATCCCTTATATAACCATTCTTCCGCCGAGAGTTCCCTTATATAACGCTCAGCGTCACACAATATAACGAGAGCAAGTGTCAAAACCCGGAAATTGTGCTAGTTTCGTAAGAGTGCTGCGCAAAATTTGCAGTGTAGAACTCTAATATCGCATGCCTTTAGAACAGAAGGAAGACTAATTTGAGTGAAATTGAGAACCGCATTTTGTTCATTTTTTTCAGTAATTTTCCTTGGATAAAAATGGCAAATGGGCGTCGATGAGATCAAGACACATTTTATTACATTCCTTAACCCTCGCCCTGGCAGGGCATTTTTCATAACACGGCCTGGCAGGGGGGGGGGGTCGATGCGCCCCCCCTCGCGATTGGCTCCTGTGGTACCTAGAAACACCAAATTTGGTAGGTAGGTGGGCCCCCTGGAGTTCTTGCCCCTGTGCAAATTTGGTTGCTCTAGGTCAATATTTAGGGGGGTTTTGGGGGGTATAAATGTAAAAATTTCGCTAAAAACAGGTCAAACGTTTTTCGCTTATAACTTTTGATCTAATTAAGATAGAGCAAAAAGAAAAGCACCAGTGAACTCAGCACGTCAAGGCGCGTCGAATGATATACTTTTTAGCTTGCTTAAGTGTACTTAAAGTTTTTCTTAAATCTTAAGTAAACTTAGATTTATTAATTAAGTTCAAATTAACTGAATTGCATCATGTCGCATATTATTCGATTCGGCTGATCACCAGGAACACAATGATACCATTTTTTAAGCTCTAGCGTCATTATGTGCCAAGTTATTGGCAAAAACGGCATTTGACCTCAGTTGACCTCATTTGACCTGACCCATGGATAAGTACACCAAACAAAGAAGCACCAAGTGACCTGCTGTTAAGTACTGTGGTTTCAAAGCACAAAAGTGATAGAACAAAGCGGATATCTCCAGTATTTTCCGAATTTAGTATTTTCCCATAGGCTTAACATTACGACGTAATGACCTCTAACTGACCTCAGATCAGTGACCTCAAAAAACCCGAACTATATGTTATACAACTCGGTGAACTTAGCACATCCTGAAAGTTTGAAGGAAATCAGTCCCAAACTGTGAGTTGGACAGGTGCAAAAAGAAAATTGAAATTTGACCATGACCTTGTTTGTACCGGTTTTTCTGACCTGGTGACCTGACCCAAGGTCACCCGGACCTGAAATTTTCAGTTCATATGTAAAAAGGTTGCTCCATAGGCTGTGCCAAATTTGGCGGCGCTGCGCGCCGCCGTTTTTACGCTATCTTCGAAAAACCTTAGGGGGGGGGGGGTCGCATCGACCAGGGGCCCGGGAACGATTTTCAAGTTGGGGGGGCGAGCCTAAAATACCTGACATGATGCATATGAAACAGTGGCGTAGCTAGGGGTCTAAGGGGACACTAAACCATCGGGATGAAGGGGACCCTTGGGTCCGAGGGGCCCTGCGGCGCCATTTGACCGCTGTGGGTTAACGATGGCCATATTTCTACTCAGAAGGGCCCCATGGGGCTCGTCAGAGCACCTCATGGGCCCTAAATAGCCACACTAAGATCTCCATAAGGGTCCGACGCCGGCGTCTGAGGGCCTCTTGCGGCTTTTAAGGACACCTCGGTGATCTCCAAAGGCCCGTTACTGGCCTCTCAGAGGTCTTACCGGCCTATGAGGTGCCAGTTCTAGGGGCATTTCCCGCCGGTGATGGTCCCACACTTAATTTTCTGAGGGCCCCATAACGGCAACTGTGGGGCCCTCGTCGGCGCCTATGAGGGCCGGTCTTTAACCCGCGCCCGGCTGGGGGTCCTGGATTTCCACGCCCTGCTGGGGGGGGGGGGTGTTTGAACACCCCCCCCCCTTGTAACTCGGCTCCTGGGCCACGTAGCGATACGCGGAAGGCGGCGTTCGAAAGAGCGTCAAAAATAATGACGAAATCACTTCGGTCAATTTTTTGGTCAGGTCAAAGGTCAGGTCACCAGAGGTCATTGAAGGCAAAATTTCGCCGATTTCCAGGTCGAATGGCGAAAATTTCCAAGAAGCCAACGCATAACTCGGGAACCAATAGAGCTACAGCGCCGCGGAAAAGCGCATTCGATAGCCCTATTAACGCCCTTTCTGAATAATTCTCTCAGATTTGACCTAGCATCAACGGTTTTGCCTGCAGGGGGCAAAAACTGCAAAAATAGCCGATTTTTTCGGAAACAGTTTTTCTGCAATAACTTTTGACCCAAGCCCTGTACGAGCTTACTTTTACCGGCATCGTGTTCCTCTCGTCAAGACGCATGGAATGAACTATAACTTGACCTTGAAAGGTCAACTTGAAAATTTGACCTCAGGTCAAGGTCATGACCTGACCGGAAAGGGTCATGTTGCATATCAGTCGATCCGTATCGTCGAGCTGAACACATCTAAGGCGTTTTCATCGCTCTAGCATGCCTCTATCAAAAGTTATTTGCGAAAAACTGTTAGATACCATTCGTGACCTAACTCCTAAGATGACCTCAGGGCATAAACAAGGGTCACGGACACCATTTTCATGTTCAGTGTGTCTAAACCACTTGTAATTCGGTGTTTGGGAGTGTTTATAATGTCTTTCATCCAAAAGAGGCGCATTTCAATTTTCTCCCATTGACTAATAATGGGGAGGTCGCAAAATTGACCTGACCTTAGGTCATCGATATCAAAATTCTGAGATAAACATTTTGTACATGCTATTGCACTTAGCAATCGCTGAAAGTTTCAAAGCGATCGGTCACTCGGTGTAGCTATGACAGACATTGAAACTTTTTATGAGGTGAGGTCACTTCAAGTGACCTGGTGACCTGACCTTGAATGACCTTGGTCTGAAATTTTCACAACATGTGTAGAATTGATGTATGATAAGGTGTACCAAAAACGGCGGCGCTCCGCGCCGCCGTTTTTGAGATATTCGCGAAAAACCACAAGGGGGGTGTTCAAACACCCCCCCCCCCCAGCAGGGCGCGGGTTAAGGACCCCACAGGACTTCTGCCGGCGTAAGGTCCCCTTGCCGGTCACTGAGACTCCCTGCCGGCTTGTAGAGAGTTCGCGTCAGCAGCACTAAAGGCCCCACACCCGTCTGTAACGGCCCCACACCAGCGTCTATGAGGATCCACAGCAACGCCTGTAAGGACCCTCATCGGCGCCTCTGAGAGAATCACACTAGCACCTCGGAGCGTCCACACCGGCACCTGCATGGCGGCCCCACACCAGTGCCTCTAAAGGCCCCTTACCGGCGGCTCTGAGGGCCCTACGCCGGTGATTCTGAGGGTGCTACCGATAACCGAAGGCACCACACAAGCCCTTAGTGTCGCTGAGCTTTAATCCCATACCGGCCCTCCGAGGGCGCCACGTCAGTGCACTCATTGCCCCACACCCCTCCATCACATCCGGAGCGGGTAAACTGTGTTATACCTATAATAGCAACGATTTTACCACCTTGTACGTTATGTATTTCTCAAAGTTGACTCAAGCTGGTGCAGTATAAAATCTGGCCTGCCAAACTTATGGCCACGATCAGGCCCAAATCAAAGCGGGATGACAATAGTCAATAGCAGATGTTGTCAAATCGATGCCTACTGTATCAGCAGAAACCATTCAGATGGCAAGGAAAATGCCATGTGTTGATGCGTAGATGTATAAAGGAAACAAGAAGGAAAAAAGTCCGGAAACGGGAGGAAAGATCTTTTCTCGCTGCCTCAATGTTGAGGGGGCGCCGCCCCCTCGGCTCTCAAGTTGGGGGGGGGGGGGCAAGCGCCCCCGCTGCCCCCCCCCCTGTTCCCGGGTCTATGCCATCGACCCCCCCTGTCAGGGCGAGGGTTAATATGTGTACACGGGATGAGTCGATTACAGCAGCAACGTTAATTTATAATTACTTGCAAACTCAACGAACCACTTAGAATCTACAGCAGTCGGCATTAGTGATTTTGTTGTATGTAGGTTGTTGAAGGTTTTATGCCTTTTCGCTATCCTAATTGCTATTTCACTTTACTTCGTGAGTGTCTGGTTAATATATATTCTTACTTTATAATCGTTTTTTCACTTTTCTAGTTTGTTTTATATTGTTCAGTGGATTGCGCGGTTGGTATATGGTTTGCTTTGGGTGTGTCGCTTATCCGATACGGAGGTTACTGGCATGCGCTGCTCCCCCCCCCCCCTCCCACCTATTGCCATCCGCCCAACAACCCCAGCACATGCATTATGATCAGCTGACCTTCTAAGTTGATAGTGGAGGAAGAACCCTGCGTTTGGTAGTTTTATATGTAACTCAAACGCTTTATTTCTTTCATTTATCATTCAATTATACAGGGTGATTTTTTTACTTGTTAAAAAGTAATGAGGTCTAGTGGCGTTAAAATGCAAATATATGTTGCAAAATTATATACCAGGATGACGAGCATTCTGGGACATTTTGATTTCATGCAGACACGATGTGAAGGAACGTCCATCGTGTATTTTACTTGTGCTTGAAGTTACCCCCTCTCTCACCGACACGAATCAGCCCGCCTGAGCACGTGTTGAACAGCACCATGGACTCCCTGACTCATTAGGCGGACTGAAAAGGCTCCTATTGCCCATTTTCAGCTCTGCCAGATATTTCCACTGTTTTCTGGTTATATCTGCCATAGATGGATCCAAAAAGTAGAAGTCTAGGGAGGGCAGGTCGAGGATTTTGATACTGACGGCCCTGGTGGTGTCTGATTCGCTGTTTTTCTTTCTCCCTGAAGACTGATTCTTCAGAGTCTGCACTTAGCCAGATAGACCGTTTGAAGGTTATTTATGACTACAAGCTTGTTCGTGCGTTATTTAACGTCTTTCTGAGGTATCTCCTTGGATCATCGTATGCTTCGAACTGCCTCAATGCTTCAAAATTATCGCTTTGTGTCGTTGCTTACTGAACGGCAGTGGACCATGCGTGCCCGATTGGTGGGACATTTTCAGGTTCCATTGGGGCCGAGGCCGTCGGTGAAAAGGGACAAATGATGACACCATACAAAATGTCCCAGATTTATATATCACGTGCATTGCTTTTTTGCACGCGATTTGTCGATTTAGGGACCACCATTGACGTTTACTTTTTAACAGTTAAAAAAAATCACCCTGTAGTCGGCAGCTTGATCAGGGATACAATTTATAATGCATTCTTGTGGTTGCAAGTTGTAAGTTGTAACATACATAAGCTACAGTACCAACACTTCTTTCTGAGATTCTTTATCTATCACTTGCCACCTTCCCTACATATTTTAGCAGCTCTGCAAGTATTCCCGGGTCCCGACGGAAAAAGACGTGGGAAGGGTGTAATTTGGTGCCAAGGACCACCGCCGTTTTTAGGAGGCTGCCGATCCCAAACAGTGTCCATTGTTAGGTCTGAGCTGCTGATCGCCGGTACCGTACTTCAAACGCGCCGACAGTGTCCGATAAACGAGGTAAGAATGTCACCATGCCCAAGGACTATTCGGCGCTGAGAAGACTACCTCGTGAGCAATGTATGTATATGTATGTATATTGTATTAGCGAAGCATTCCAATGATGGATTAGTGTCAGCTTCTAGTCAATGACAATAGTAAAAACATATAAAACACAAGCACACACACGCATACACATTGTACTAAAATACCAAAACGCTAGTCACTTGTCGAGTTTAAAAGTCGTAAAAACTCTGCTCTAGTTCGAGAGCCGGTGGTGGCAGGTGTAACGCAGATGCGTTACATTTTTTTCATCTTTCATGCTGAACTGCAAGCTGTGCCACAAGCTGAAACACGGCCATCTGCGAGCGCCGCACAGACACGGTCAGCCGGCTAAATCGGCTGTGATACCCTCTCTCCGTCCCAGCTGGCGTCCACACAGACGGCGCAGTCGGCTCTGACAAACAGGGGTCCTCTATAGATGACCACCCCACTTCATGAGAACCCGGATCTGAAGCCAACAAATAGCATACCGAAACGCGCCATTCTGCCAGCCTCGAGCCATTAATCAGTTTAGCCTTTGGAAAACAAGACTCTGTCCCACGCTCGGCACCCCGCCAGAGAACAAGGAAAGGGGAGTGCAGACCGGCCCTGATTTGAACCAAAACAAGAAAGGGGAGCGGAGACCGACCCGGTTTGTACGAAAACAGGATGAAATGAACTCGGTCGCCAACGACAAAATATAGGACATCTGGCCGGACCTGACTTCAAAACAAGGGGAGCAGAGGGCCAGGCCCGCCACCTGGCGCCTCAGGCGCCGTGAGCGCCGGCGGCGAATTCCACCCGATCGCTGCGTGAAAGGGTGCGACTGCCATGGCCGGAGGGGAACCGAACTTTGTCAGCAAATCACGAACTTTCGAGGGCGGAGCCGAGTGCAGCTTCTGAGAATGGAGGACGGAGATTGGACAAGGTGATGCTGCCCGGCCCTCTGAAGTATGACGTCATCAGAAGTATAAGTTGATGAAACGGAACTGAAAAGCCCTCTCGGAGGACGCATTCCGCGCCTCTCGCTCTCTCTCGGACGACGCATCCCGCGCCGGTGGCACTCTCTCGGCCCACGTCTCTCGTCTGACATCGCAGACAGCCCACGAGACACCAGCGGCTGGCATCACGGCGCCGGCGGCGGCTCTGGCCGCCGGGCCGGGCGCTGGACGGATACGGCCATCATGTCAGCGACTCCATCTCAAGTAAGGTCACGGTGATCACGGGCGTGCACCTAATCCCCAAATCCTTGGAATAATCACTCCCCCCCCTCGTTACTGCTATGTGAGCCACTTTATATTCCCCTTTTTGGTGTCGTCCGCAATATTTTAGGCCATTCAGTTTAGGTAGTTCAATTTATTCTTGGGACTTTCAGTCTAGGTAGCTTAAGTTCACAATTCGATTCGGTCAATTATGTAACCGTGCGCGTGGTGCGAGACGCGTGCCGACGTGGACCCTCGTCCGGCGCCCCGTGGTGATTAAGGCGGACGGAGGGAATTATGCACCGTGGGGAGTCGGGAAAGGGACGGGCGGGCGACGCGACTTTGTACCGCACCGCGCGGCGTGTGAGTTCCAATTGCTGGACGGCCTGGTCCCAGAACGTTTCGTAAATTTTGGCATATAAAGGAATGAAAAGCGTTGTGTCAGGGAGAATGTAAATAAATGGAACTTGTAAATATCGTAATACGAGTGTGACAAGTGATGAAGGGCAGGGACCGGAGGATAGAACATAACAGGCCACATGCCAGCCACACAGTCGGGAAAGCGGTCGTTTTCAAGGTGTCTGGCTCGTCACAGTAATTTACAACGATCAGTTTTCTTTATCTGCTTATTTTACACAGTACACAAAGGGTTTCTGTACGCACACTGGACCTAACCCAACTTGTCTCATACTGGTGGGTTCCACTGGTTGATTTCCGAGGGCTGCTAAGGCGGCTGACCTACTTCCTGCTATACCACATTCCAAGTTCCTTGACATGGCTCGTATCAGTGGATTCCTGGTACTATTTCCTTATCAAATTATCAAACGGCCAATTACAAGGATTCTACACGCACACTGGACCTAACCGAACGCATTTCACACTGGTGGGTTCCACTGGTTGCTTCCAAGTGCTGCTGAGGCGGCTAACCTATTTCCTACGTCACCATATTCCAAAAATTCCTTGACATAGCCAGTACCAGTGGATTCCTGGTACTAATTCCTTATCAAATTATCAAACGGCCAATTACAAGGATTCTACACGCACACTGGACCTAACCGAACGCATTTCACACTGGTGGGTTCCACTGGTTGCTTCCAAGTGCTGCTGAGGCGGCTAACCTATTTCCTACGTCACCATATTCCAAAATTCCTTGACATAGCCCGTACCAGTGGATTCCTGGTACTAATTCCTCATCAAATCATTCAACAGTTCGAATACAAAGATTCTGCAAGCATACTGGACCTAACCGAATTCGTTTTATACTGGTGGGTTCCACTGGTTGATTTCCAAGTGCTGCTGAGGCGGCTAACCTATTTCCCACGTCACCATATTCCAAAGCTCCATGACATAGCCCGTGCCAGTGGATTCCTGGTACTATTTCCTCATCAAATTATCCAACGGTTCGAATACAAGGACTGTACACGCACATTGGACCTAACCGAACGCATTGTACACTGGTGGGTTCCACTGGTTGAATTCCATGTGCTGCTGAGGCGGCTAACCCATTTCCTACCTTACCATATCCCAAGTGTCCTTGACATAACCCGTGCCAGTGGATTCCTGGTACTACCTCCTAAGCAATTCACCAATGTCCCGCACACAAGCACCACGCATATACAAAGTCGCACCTGTCCAATTGCATAATCATCTGATGAATAGGGATTGCGTAACCGGGGAGATAGATGATGCACGGCACGCCCCTGTGCGTGGAAAGTCCACCGGCGCGGCCATGGGTTAGGAGGGAGATGAGAAGCGAGTGAAATGGAATTGAAGACTGTACACGTAGAGGAATCGGATTTCCTGAATGAAGCTCAGCTCGGATAGACCCCACTTAAATAGTAGGCCTCGCTTGAGTAAGCCCTGGATACGTGCAATAAGTCGCGAAGTGAAGAGAAAGGATGAGAGCGAGTTGAGGATCGATTATTGAGGATGAGTGCATAGCCGACGAAGGCTAATCCGTTCGGTTGCCGGCGCGGGCCCCATAAAGCCGAGGCTATACGGAGACGATGCAGGCAGCCCGGAGGGACCTAGTGACCCCGCCCGGTTTTAAAAGATAGGTTAGGTCCACTATCGGTCCATTGAGTGATCAGCGCAGGATGACATTCGATAAGCGACGTAGGTAGTTTCGGAGATGGTTAGGACCCCAGGCGTCCCAGCGAGGAGACGTATGCCGCCGGTTAAGTAATGTCCCGCGAAGAAACGTGTGATGCTGCAGGACGGGGGTGAACATTAAATACCAAAGCATGCGAGTCGGGTGATCGCGGTAAGTCGGTACTGGCCACCCCGCTGTTAGTCGATTTACTCCGGCCGTGCAGCGGTCATTTCGGATAGGTCTGTGACGACAGCTTAACTACCAGCAACGGATAGATAGGGCTTCGGGCACCTATAACGCTGGTAGTCGTGGATTGTGTGAAGCCAACGGAGGCTAACCCGTTCGGTCGCCGGTGCTGTTTCAAAAGCCGTGGCTATACGGAGACGATGCAGGCAGCCCGGACGGACCTAGTTACCCAGCCCGGTTTCAAAGTTTAGATAAGCCCACCGCGGGCCGTGGTACGCTTAGTTTTCGTTTTCTTATAGGCAATTTGGCATAACTGGTAGTCATGGATTCGTGTAAAGCCGACGAACGACTAATCCCTTTCGGTCGCCGGGGGCTGGCCCGAAAACCGCGGCTATACGGAGACGATGCAGGCAGCCCGGACGGACCTTAGTTACCCAGCCCCGGTCTCAAATTTCAAATAAGTCCCCCGCGGAAACCGGACTACACAGTGTCCTGCGAGCCGTAGTCTCGGAACCGCTGGCCGAAGGACATTTATGTTTTTTTGTGTAGGTAGTTCGACATGGTGATGGGACGGACCGCAATAAGTCACGTAAGGCGAGGGTCGAGTGCCGAAATCTGTGGTGGGTCGTATCTCTAATTGTGTAGCGTGAGCATTATGAAGCGTTTGTCTGATGTACGGAACATTGTGGTTATGAAGGGATAATGGTTAAATGAAATTTAAGGCCAATGACTCGATAACGACTTTGCGCGCGCCCTAGCACCACCGGGGGAAGTTAGGAAAAAGGGGAGGGACCGGAGATGGTCAGCTCTGGTAAATCACGAGGTATAAGTGGACGAATGGCAGGGTTGTAAGGGGATGGATAAATGGACGAATGATTGATACATATATCTGGTGGGAGATGACCCTCAAGCTAGGAAGGGCGCTGTTGTTTAAGAGTGATTTTTTTTTAAGTAGAGTTGATTTATTATTTCAATGTGATCAAGGGTAATGGGTTATTATTTATCTCTCCTCCCATTCCTTAACCCTGGCCTATGTGTTTCCGATGATTGATCGCCCCGGAAAGATAGAGTCAGAGTCGGAACGGGTTCGCGAGGGGCAGTACAGTGAAGGGCTTCTAGGAGCGCACCGACGGAGTTCTCTTTCTCTCTCTCTATCTCTCACTATCAAAAGAAGACACTGCCCGGTTAGCCCCGCAACGCCGCGAAACCCCGCTACAGATTTACGCCGCGAAACCCCGCTACAGATTTGGCGCACCCAACGTGGGGTAGGATCAATCAAAGGAATCATGTAGTCGGTGGACGGACGTGCATTGCCGAACCCAATGCTAAAATTTCAGAGGAAATGCGAGCGTGAGTGAGAAAACTTATTATGTCTGAGCTAGATGCAGTGGGAGCTGGTCACTCAGTGCAGCGTTACTCGGGTTAAATTGATTTGATTGAAATCAGAAAGCGTGGATTGCTGGAGGGTGTATATATCATGAAGTGATAAGGGTAACTCGAGAATCAATTTTAAGTGACGGGCGAGCGGGCTTGGTATATTTTTTTTTTCGGCTACAGGTATCGCCAGCTAAAATTATGTGGCTCACATCTAGCGAACCCTAACCTTGAGTGAAATCCCGTGATCCAAAGTTAGAGTAATCACACCGAGGATGCCATTTTAATCCAATTTTTAAGAGATTGTACCCATCCTATACCAAAAAGGTGCAGTGACCTATGTGTAACCCGTGGACTGACCCGCCTCTGGAGAAAATTGACAGGAGACCGGCAACCGTCCACGAGCCGTTCTCCGCGACGGAAAACCTGTTACAAAGCAGGCAGTCATGTGTGTTGCCAAATCCGATGTATATAATGAAGATACGACTGAGCGCGACGCTATGAAGGTATCGAATGTTGTGGAATGAAATCAGGGCTGAAGAAGGCAAGAATGACAAATAGAACGTATGATATTGAAATAAAGGTGACGGCACAGATTGAAGATGATCGAGATTGTTATTGAAGCAATGTGAACAGTAAGGTGAAAGAAGGAGGGCACACAGCGGAGATTGACGGCGGGAAGAGAAGATATTGAAGGAGGAGACCGATGACAACGGTGCCACTGATACTGAATTACAGTGCAGACACGAAATCACAGAAATAAATCAACAGCTGGGAAGAGAATATGCAAATGATTTGAGAATAATGACATCACGAATCAAGTTGGGAGAGTAAACACGCAATAGAAGAACAAGGACAACACACAACCGAGTGACGGCAAGAAAGAAGACATTGAAGTAGTATACCGATGGAAACGACGTTGATACTACATGGCAATGGAAACATGCAATCACAGAAAGGAAACGACAGCTGAGAAGAGCAAAATACAAATGATTGAAGAACTATGACATCACGAAGCCAGTTGGAAGAGCAAACGTGCAGCGGAGAGAAGAAGAGATGCCGACAGAAGAACAAAAAAAAAAGCTAGTCATCAACAGCGACTGGCTGATGCTGATAGCCAGTGCCCAAGGGAACTCAAAATGAAGACAAAGCCTGAAACAAATAACAACAGAGACCGGAAGCAGGAGGAGGAGAAACTGATAACCAATTTATGTCAACAAAATCAGGCAGCAACTAGGGTGATGGTGACGACTACTACCTACAACTATAGAGCGTCATTAGATAAGACAATTCGGACAGATCTGAATGCTGCCTGTTTCGAGCGATATAGACAACCGTAATGGACCGGATCAGCCTGCGAGCCCATTTCGGGGCCGCCCGCTGCACTGGGAGGTGGTTACCTGGCATTACATCAAATGCAGGCGGTCCCCACTTCCCACACTTCAAGACCGACCCACGAGACCTGCACCGGGCCAGTTCATAGTCACGGCCAAACAACCATGAGCAGACTGCAGGGACAACAGCTGCTTCATCGACTGCATCCGCTCCAGCGTCGACAGTCAAGCTGGGCTACTACTTCCGTGACAACCAGACCAACTGGGAGGCCGGCGAAGGCCAGAGCTGTGACCCACCTACAACAATCGCAAAATCGTCGGAAAGGCTACAGTGTAGCCAGTAGCCGAGTCTGCCACTGGATGTGACAGCCGTTCCATCACCGGCAGTCCGCACCAGAACGCAACCTCGGCGGCCACTAGACCAACAGAAACAGCTCGGAGGTGCGCTAGAGCCACGTTCAACCCAGGCTCAGCCACAGACGACGAGTTCTGGGCCGATCATAGCCAGCCCTGACAGCTCACCAGGGCAGCTGCGTACGACATCGGTGGTCGGCGAGGACTACGACTACAACTACGAGACTGGGGAAATCCGGAACTGGGACACGACGACAGCAGCAGCCGGCCGGTTCGAGACCAAATCGCGGACGACCGCCAGTCCGTCATCGCGGCCATCCAGGACCGGAGCTGTCGTGGCTCATGGAGCCACCATCAGGTGCCAGGCTCACTTCTTTGGCATACCACAATCTGCACCGGTATGTTATCGCTAATTTGATCTGAATTATAGTAACCAAATGTACCAATGTTATTTTTGTATCGTCATGTGTTAATTATGTCAATGGTTTCATTCAATTTCCATTGTTTTGCGCGCAAATTATTTGATGTGTAGTTGGTGGTGTTTTACGGGATAGTACGTGAATGTTTTCTGATTCTGGAAATGTAAGGATGGCCTGAAATACTGTGCAATGACACAAAAACCCGCACTCCTTATGTCCCAATCATCCAAGCTCGTATTATACCATCCTCCCCAACCGAACACTCCTGTTGAAATAGCTACCAATCCATTAGAAGACGGCCACCCGCTCTCGTCAAAGAAGTCACCAAGAAACACGACGAAACGGCACCAAATAGCACGGCAGAAGCGGGCTCTCAAACGTTTAGTCGCGGGGCGCGACTATAAAAAAGAGGTCTGAAAATGTAACGCAGATGCGTTACATTTTTTTCATCTTTCATGCTGAACTGCAAGCTGTGCCACAAGCTGAAACACGGCCATCTGCGAGCGCCGCACAGACACGGTCAGCCGGCTAAATCGGCTGTGATACCCTCTCTCCGTCCCAGCTGGCGTCCACACAGACGGCGCAGTCGGCTCTGACAAACAGGGGTCCTCTATAGATGACCACCCCACTTCATGAGAACCCGGATCTGAAGCCAACAAATAGCATACCGAAACGCGCCATTCTGCCAGCCTCGAGCCATTAATCAGTTTAGCCTTTGGAAAACAAGACTCTGTCCCACGCTCGGCACCCCGCCAGAGAACAAGGAAAGGGGAGTGCAGACCGGCCCTGATTTGAACCAAAACAAGAAAGGGGAGCGGAGACCGACCCGGTTTGTACGAAAACAGGATGAAATGAACTCGGTCGCCAACGACAAAATATAGGACATCTGGCCGGACCTGACTTCAAAACAAGGGGAGCAGAGGGCCAGGCCCGCCACCTGGCGCCTCAGGCGCCGTGAGCGCCGGCGGCGAATTCCACCCGATCGCTGCGTGAAAGGGTGCGACTGCCATGGCCGGAGGGGAACCGAACTTTGTCAGCAAATCACGAACTTTCGAGGGCGGAGCCGAGTGCAGCTTCTGAGAATGGAGGACGGAGATTGGACAAGGTGATGCTGCCCGGCCCTCTGAAGTATGACGTCATCAGAAGTATAAGTTGATGAAACGGAACTGAAAAGCCCTCTCGGAGGACGCATTCCGCGCCTCTCGCTCTCTCTCGGACGACGCATCCCGCGCCGGTGGCACTCTCTCGGCCCACGTCTCTCGTCTGACATCGCAGACAGCCCACGAGACACCAGCGGCTGGCATCACGGCGCCGGCGGCGGCTCTGGCCGCCGGGCCGGGCGCTGGACGGATACGGCCATCATGTCAGCGACTCCATCTCAAGTAAGGTCACGGTGATCACGGGCGTGCACCTAATCCCCAAATCCTTGGAATAATCACTCCCCCCCCTCGTTACTGCTATGTGAGCCACTTTATATTCCCCTTTTTGGTGTCGTCCGCAATATTTTAGGCCATTCAGTTTAGGTAGTTCAATTTATTCTTGGGACTTTCAGTCTAGGTAGCTTAAGTTCACAATTCGATTCGGTCAATTATGTAACCGTGCGCGTGGTGCGAGACGCGTGCCGACGTGGACCCTCGTCCGGCGCCCCGTGGTGATTAAGGCGGACGGAGGGAATTATGCACCGTGGGGAGTCGGGAAAGGGACGGGCGGGCGACGCGACTTTGTACCGCACCGCGCGGCGTGTGAGTTCCAATTGCTGGACGGCCTGGTCCCAGAACGTTTCGTAAATTTTGGCATATAAAGGAATGAAAAGCGTTGTGTCAGGGAGAATGTAAATAAATGGAACTTGTAAATATCGTAATACGAGTGTGACAAGTGATGAAGGGCAGGGACCGGAGGATAGAACATAACAGGCCACATGCCAGCCACACAGTCGGGAAAGCGGTCGTTTTCAAGGTGTCTGGCTCGTCACAGTAATTTACAACGATCAGTTTTCTTTATCTGCTTATTTTACACAGTACACAAAGGGTTTCTGTACGCACACTGGACCTAACCCAACTTGTCTCATACTGGTGGGTTCCACTGGTTGATTTCCGAGGGCTGCTAAGGCGGCTGACCTACTTCCTGCTATACCACATTCCAAGTTCCTTGACATGGCTCGTATCAGTGGATTCCTGGTACTATTTCCTTATCAAATTATCAAACGGCCAATTACAAGGATTCTACACGCACACTGGACCTAACCGAACGCATTTCACACTGGTGGGTTCCACTGGTTGCTTCCAAGTGCTGCTGAGGCGGCTAACCTATTTCCTACGTCACCATATTCCAAAAATTCCTTGACATAGCCAGTACCAGTGGATTCCTGGTACTAATTCCTTATCAAATTATCAAACGGCCAATTACAAGGATTCTACACGCACACTGGACCTAACCGAACGCATTTCACACTGGTGGGTTCCACTGGTTGCTTCCAAGTGCTGCTGAGGCGGCTAACCTATTTCCTACGTCACCATATTCCAAAATTCCTTGACATAGCCCGTACCAGTGGATTCCTGGTACTAATTCCTCATCAAATCATTCAACAGTTCGAATACAAAGATTCTGCAAGCATACTGGACCTAACCGAATTCGTTTTATACTGGTGGGTTCCACTGGTTGATTTCCAAGTGCTGCTGAGGCGGCTAACCTATTTCCCACGTCACCATATTCCAAAGCTCCATGACATAGCCCGTGCCAGTGGATTCCTGGTACTATTTCCTCATCAAATTATCCAACGGTTCGAATACAAGGACTGTGCACGCACATTGGACCTAGCCGAACGCATTGTACACTGGTGGGTTCCACTGGTTGAATTCCATGTGCTGCTGAGGCGGCTAACCCATTTCCTACCTTACCATATCCCAAGTGTCCTTGACATAACCCGTGCCAGTGGATTCCTGGTACTACCTCCTAAGCAATTCACCAATGTCCCGCACACAAGCACCACGCATATACAAAGTCGCACCTGTCCAATTGCATAATCATCTGATGAATAGGGATTGCGTAACCGGGGAGATAGATGATGCACGGCACGCCCCTGTGCGTGGAAAGTCCACCGGCGCGGCCATGGGTTAGGAGGGAGATGAGAAGCGAGTGAAATGGAATTGAAGACTGTACACGTAGAGGAATCGGATTTCCTGAATGAAGCTCAGCTCGGATAGACCCCACTTAAATAGTAGGCCTCGCTTGAGTAAGCCCTGGATACGTGCAATAAGTCGCGAAGTGAAGAGAAAGGATGAGAGCGAGTTGAGGATCGATTATTGAGGATGAGTGCATAGCCGACGAAGGCTAATCCGTTCGGTTGCCGGCGCGGGCCCCATAAAGCCGAGGCTATACGGAGACGATGCAGGCAGCCCGGAGGGACCTAGTGACCCCGCCCGGTTTTAAAAGATAGGTTAGGTCCACTATCGGTCCATTGAGTGATCAGCGCAGGATGACATTCGATAAGCGACGTAGGTAGTTTCGGAGATGGTTAGGACCCCAGGCGTCCCAGCGAGGAGACGTATGCCGCCGGTTAAGTAATGTCCCGCGAAGAAACGTGTGATGCTGCAGGACGGGGGTGAACATTAAATACCAAAGCATGCGAGTCGGGTGATCGCGGTAAGTCGGTACTGGCCACCCCGCTGTTAGTCGATTTACTCCGGCCGTGCAGCGGTCATTTCGGATAGGTCTGTGACGACAGCTTAACTACCAGCAACGGATAGATAGGGCTTCGGGCACCTATAACGCTGGTAGTCGTGGATTGTGTGAAGCCAACGGAGGCTAACCCGTTCGGTCGCCGGTGCTGTTTCAAAAGCCGTGGCTATACGGAGACGATGCAGGCAGCCCGGACGGACCTAGTTACCCAGCCCGGTTTCAAAGTTTAGATAAGCCCACCGCGGGCCGTGGTACGCTTAGTTTTCGTTTTCTTATAGGCAATTTGGCATAACTGGTAGTCATGGATTCGTGTAAAGCCGACGAACGACTAATCCCTTTCGGTCGCCGGGGGCTGGCCCGAAAACCGCGGCTATACGGAGACGATGCAGGCAGCCCGGACGGACCTTAGTTACCCAGCCCCGGTCTCAAATTTCAAATAAGTCCCCCGCGGAAACCGGACTACACAGTGTCCTGCGAGCCGTAGTCTCGGAACCGCTGGCCGAAGGACATTTATGTTTTTTTTGTGTAGGTAGTTCGACATGGTGATGGGACGGACCGCAATAAGTCACGTAAGGCGAGGGTCGAGTGCCGAAATCTGTGGTGGGTCGTATCTCTAATTGTGTAGCGTGAGCATTATGAAGCGTTTGTCTGATGTACGGAACATTGTGGTTATGAAGGGATAATGGTTAAATGAAATTTAAGGCCAATGACTCGATAACGACTTTGCGCGCGCCCTAGCACCACCGGGGGAAGTTAGGAAAAAGGGGAGGGACCGGAGATGGTCAGCTCTGGTAAATCACGAGGTATAAGTGGACGAATGGCAGGGTTGTAAGGGGATGGATAAATGGACGAATGATTGATACATATATCTGGTGGGAGATGACCCTCAAGCTAGGAAGGGCGCTGTTGTTTGAGAGTGGGACTTTTTGTTAAATAGAGTTGATTTTCTATACCAATATGATCGAGGGTAATTGATTAACATTTATCATTATCTCCCATTCCCTAACCCTGGCCTATGTGTTTCCGATGATTGATCGCCCCGAGGTAGAGTCTGAGTCGGAACGGGTTCGCGAGGGGCTGGACACGGAGAAGGGCTTTTAGGAGCGCACCGACGGAGCTATCTCACTCTATCGAAAGACGCCTGCCCGGTTAGCCCCGCAACGCCGCGAAACCCCGCTACACAGGCGGCAGGCGATTCCAGGACGAGGCCGCTCGGTACGACAAGGCCCGGCGCGACATAGACAGCCGGTAAGCCGGCAGCTCCAGTACACCGGCACACGTTGCCCGCGTTGAGCGCTGCGATACAGCGGCTCGCCGAGTGAATAGGGAGCGGATCGCCTCCGGAGCGCAAGGGTCACTCAGCGCCCTGAACACAGTGGAGCAGTCACGGTGGACGACAAGATCAGCAATGTCATGCCAGCCGAGGGCTCTCAACACCGGTGAAATATGTTCAGAAACCCGCGCTCCGGAGACGACCCTAGCACCAAAATTCAGGATCTTCTGCACCTTATGTAAATGACAGCGAGCGGCCCCGCCCCAGACGGAGAGGCAGTAAAGGATGTGGGGGAAAACATGGCACTGGATAAGGAGCTTACGGGTCTCGGGGGTAAGATGATGACGAATTTTATACAAACATAGAAGGATGGAATTGCACTTTTTGACAACATTTGAGATGTGCTTTTCCCAGGATAGGGTTGAGTCGACCGTCACTCCCAGCATCTTCACAAAAGGGGATGGTTGTAGTGTGTGACCGGATATGGTAAGGGAAAAGGATGAGGCTTTCTTGAGGTTCTGGCCAGTACCCACAAGAAGCAAGGTGGTCTTACTAGGATTCATTTTCAAGGAATTGGATGTGTAATAGGACTGGACAGCGAGCAAGGTGTCTTCCTGTTGTTTTTTAAGGACAGGTAAGTCAGTGGGAAGAGCGGAATCGAGGAGTTGGGTATCGTCTGCATAGGAAATGAGCCGTCCATGAGGAAGGTAGGAAGGTAGGTCATTTGTGAAGATGCTGAAGAGGATTGGGCCGACCAGGGAGCCCTGCGGAACGCCATGGGACATAGGAAGGGATAGGGAGCCGCCTCTCACCACCTGCCGCCGGCCACCGAGGTAACTCGCGAACCACCCGGGGTCAACACCGTACCAGCTCAACTTGGACAATAAAATACCATGGTCAACACTATCAAAGGCGCGACTGAGGTCCACCGACGTGATGGCAACAATGTGACCCTTGTCGACGCGGCGCGTCACCCACTCAACAGCGTCGGTGAGAGCATCCTCCGTTGAGTGATATCGGCGGTACGCATACTGAGATGGTGATAAAATAGAGGACGTATCAAGATAAGAAGCGAGCTGATTGCAAACCACCTTTTCACATACTTTCGATAACACTGGTAAAATTGATATAGGTCTAAAATTAACAGCGCTGTCACGGGAACCAGACTTATGAAGCGGCACGACAGAAGCAAGCTTCCAAGATGAGGGAAATGTACGTAAAGAAAATGAGGCATTGACTAGATGGAGAATGTGGGGTCCAATCACAGGAAAACACTGGCGAATAGCAAACAGTGGTACACCGTCATGTCCCACCGCACGGGAGGACGACAACTGCCGCAGGGCCACAGACAACTCCGGGAGTGTCGCCGGCCGCAGACACATGCTGGCCGTGGTGACACAGGGCGGCCTCGGCGGGAGTGGCGGGGGTTGCCGGCTGCCAGTTCAGCGGCAATACGCGGACCGACTGTCGCGAAGTGCCGGTTGAACTCATCCGCCCGGGCCGGCGATAGGCCCTCGCGGGAGTCACCACCCCCGCCCCTCCCCGGACGTAAGGCGAACTCGCGCACGTTTCGCCAGAAACCACGGCGGTCCGACAGCATACCGTCACACAGAAAAGCACGCTTACATTCCGCCAGGCACGATTTCACTCGGTTTCTGAGTCGCCGGTAGCTGTTTCTGTCGCTGTCAGCGCCGGAGTGCCGCCACACTCGGTAGGCCTCGTCTCTCTCCTGTAGCAGGCGCTGCAGCTCCGGGCTGTCGTCGAGCCACGGACAGCGCGGACGGCGAGGGGTCACTTTTCTCAGCGGGCAGTGGCTGTCTATCACGCCCCACCAAAGACGCATAAACTCACCGACCTTATTGTCCAGGTCAGCGGCACTGTATACCGCGCTCCAGTCCACCCGCAGAAAATCAAGGCACACGGCGTCCCAGTTCACCTTACGCCAGGAGCGCGCGGTAAACGGGGCGGGCCGGCGGCTCCCCCGACGGAACGGCACACGCACAGTCACAGTGAGATGGTCGGCCACGGCGTCAGCCGGCGGCAAGACGTCAGCGTCCAGATCAGGCACGTTAGTGATGACGTGGTCTATGAGACTCTCGGACGGCTCCAGGTGAGTAGGGACTCGCACCAGCTGAAACAGACCCAGCTCGTGCAGCGCCGCACGGTACTGGCGCACACCTGGGCCGTCCGGACGCAGTAGATTGATGTTGGTGTCTCCCAAGCAGAAAGTGGGTCTCCCGCAATATGGTTTGAGAGCCTCTGCTTCCGAGACGGGTGGACAATATGGTTTGAGAGCCACTGATTCCGTAACTTGCCGGTAAGATATTTGGGGAATGCGTGAAGACAAGGTGAGAGGACAGAGTTAAATGAAGGGTGATGATGACTCATTCAGTTAGCGTGATTACTGACTGACAAGTTTCCGGAGCCCTTTATTGTTAGTGAACATCAATAGCTCATTCTCCGCAATTCTATAGTTTATCACCATAACCGCACAACAAAGTGATGTGTAAAGATGAAATGTCAGAAAACGAAACCGAACTATTTGGATTTTGTTAGTTTTAGTTCAATTTACGGAACCGTTCAAAAGCCGTCTTTTACTTCAGTCAGTGATATTTTCCAGAGTTGTGAAACTTAGGCCCTGTGCGCTTCAAAAGCATTTATTTCATCAGAGGTGATAGCACGATCAGCAGAGAAATATTTGGCTATCTCCTTGCAATTGCGAGATAGCGTGAGGGGAGGCTTAACCCTCGCCCGTAAACGGCGATCTGCCACCTTCGCCCATGCAGGGGGGGGGGGGTTGGTGCGACCCCCCCCTTGGCGTTTGAAAACGGAGCGTCGTAGAGCTTAGCGGAAAAGACCAACGGATTGCTCTCGCCGAGATCTCGCGATTGGTGGTATATTTATTGGTCCTAGGTCAACATTTGACCTACTTTTGACCGGTCAAAGGTCAAATTTTCGGAAAAATAGACTTTTTCAAATTTTCCGCGGCGATTGCGGCAAAACGGTGGGAGATATCGACTTGAAACCTTCACTATCGTGTTCCTTGATCAATTCTCTATCGTTTGGTATGTATTTCGTTTCCCTAGCTCTAAAAATGGCGCGTTGGGAGCGCCGGAAGTCGGCAAGGTCACAGTCGGCGGCAGAAATTCGAAAAATCAAAATTTAAATTTTTGAAATCTGATTGTATTTTTGGATTTGGGATGTCCATTTGCTCCCTATAGAAGCTAATATTGCTGCATATTCCCATTGAGGTGACAAGAATTAGCAAAATAGTGGTTCGGGCGCTTTTCAAAAATAGTACCGGACGCTGTTCCTCTTATGACGTCATAGCTCCGTGACCTGACCTGACCCGGTCAAGTTTCTTATACCATATGATAGCCAATACTTGCCCCAACATGCATGGGAAGTTTCATCACGATCCATCAACCGATGTCCGTACCACCGGCAGGAAACCTCGGGCGTTGGCACTCAGTTTGTGAAAATCCGGCCGGAGGCTGTTCCCTTTGTGACGTCATAACTCCGTGACCTGACATGACCCGGTCAATTTTTTTTTTTATCAAAAGATGCGCAAGGTTTGCCCCATAAGGTACCCAAAATTTGGCGGCGCTGCGCGCCGCCGTTTTTGCACTATTTCCGAAAAACCTCAGGGGGGGGTTGCACCAACCCCCCCCCCTACATGGGCGAGGGTTAAATCGTCACACCTTATTCAGCACCAAACGCACGTCTTGAAATTATTATTTTACATAGGGAGTGCGATAACTCATGTAAAGTTTGCGCCGAATTAAGGTTTGTCATTTGACACACCACATCGCAAGCGTGTACTAAACTGGGTTTCGTAATCCGTACCCTAAGGCAATGCAAATAAGTGATATGGGGAACGTGTTGGCGACTAAATATGTGGTAGAAAACGGCTAAGAGTCGCACAAGCAAGCATTCACTCAATCAAACAACAACAAAAAAGCAGTCGGTATCCGTGCAACTTTGTATTCAGTCAATATAAACTAAGTTAGTCATAAAAATAAATACCTAGGTCGTCCCGGTAACGAAATATCGTTACCGTTATCTACATCTTCCTTATCCTTACCAATGTAAATCCGCCGAACGCGTGGACAGCCCAAATCCACATAGACTGGACGTGTCTACACGTGAATGGTGCCCTCGTCACTGAGTAATCCTATGTCGCGTTTCTTTTCAGTAAAATCATGAACAACAGCTTCGAATACCTACTTCTACAAAAAACTTTCGTATGTTATTCGTTGCACGATGAAAAAAAAACGAAATGAAGGAGAAAGACGTAAGCAATCAAAAGAAGACGCATGACTAAAGCGTCTGCTCTTATGCTGCAGCTTTATGAAGAAACGTCTTTATTCAATATTGCTGCGAACAATTGTAACCAATTATTCCAAGACTAATGAAACTGAACTATGTATTTGCTTTACGAACTATAACACTATGCGTCAGCTATGTTCCTTTACGATATTTACTTTTAGCCGGGGAAGGACGGGTGTAGGTATTTGACGTTAGGACTTAGGAGCTATGTTTTTCCACATTCTAAAAGACTGTAAATATACCCATAAACATCTACTTTTCCGTTTATCCGCATCAATCAGCAACATAAAGTACATTTCTATTTACATCTTCACAAAGTTTCCCCCACCCCTAGCTTTATCATTCGACAGGTGACTACCTTACGGCGGCCTGGTAACACCTGGTAACACCTTTTAACAGCTGGTAACATCCACGAGTCGTCGGCAACCCTCTCTAGTCAGATTGCCAATTCTATTTACACCTCTCTCTCGGCGCCATCGAGTCGCAGTCATCATCTCCCCGACTCCATCAGACAAAACCTCTCAATCAACACTTCTGGGCGACAATTCTCTCGTCTGCACCTCACAAAGGTCATGTCTGGTGGTAGACAATCTTGGCGCCGAGGTAACAATGGCGGCGCGGGTCGCTCCTGGCGCGGTGGATGGCCGGACCGCCCAGACAATCTACCAGACAATGAGTGAGACAGCGAGACGGCGGGGTACGCCAGCAGTCGCATTGTCTGACCGCTGTGACATGCCGCCTGCCGGGTGACCACCCGCCCGCCGCCCGGCCGCCCGCCGCAAAACCCACAAACCCTGCTGCTTCCGCCGGGGGCCCGCCGCCGCCCCCCCTACCCCTACCCCCCGGTGTCTTACTAACGCGACCCGGGCGGCGTCGAAAGGAGAAATGATCGTGTTCACTTAATTACCTGTGAAAGAGCACGGTATCCCAGGTATGGGCCGGGCGGCCCCTTTGAACCCGTCGCTAACACACGGGCAGATGCCGGCCAGGGACCTCACACGCGTGGCAGGGGTCTGCGCAGGACAGGAATATCAAATATCATATCATGTTTCATTGGGGTTGATGTCCGGACAGATATCATAGAATCTTTGTGTGGTGAGGTGATGTGATGCGTGGTTTGATCGGGATTTCGTACGCAGGCTGTCGTAGATTTCCGGCTTTAGCGTGCGTGGAGGAGCCCTGACCTTGGAATGCTGCCCTCTGATTGGTGGACGTCTCGGGTCGCTGATGACCCGGGCGGCAGCTGCTGGGCGGCAGTTTTTGTTCCAACTCTCCAGCGCGCGGACGTGCGTCGGGAGCCGTCCGAACGCACCTTTTGGTGTTGTATTTATTCTTATTTATTTATACAAGTATTTATTATCTAACTAAGCAGTGATGGGTGTGCTGATCAGGAGCTGGCTGTGGTGTTGTGCGTTCGCCTGGAGTTTTTATTCATCGTCTGCACTGGCCTGGTGAGTAAACTCGGAGCTGGATACTCCTCCGTTGACAAAACATTGGATCATCTGGGAAGTTTAATTAGGAAAATTGGTGAGTTCTTATAGCCAACACTAACAACTTGCCCTTTATAGCTGTAAATTTTGATGATTTTCTTAGCAATTTCTCCGCCCGATTTCTGCGTGTGTGTTTCTTCAAAAAATCATGGAATTTACGACGCAGTTGGCATAATGTACTAAAACTCACTTTCCCATAAACAACGGTTGGGATTGCGTTTGAATCCGATCATAAGCCATGGATGGAAGTGAATATTCATAGATTGCAGCCATCGATAAATGTCTAGGGCTTTGTAAGATTATAGTCAAGCTAAGCTAGAATACTTCATCAATAATGCATCGACGAAGAGCGTGCATTTAAAGCAGGTCCCACTCTTTTATCTATCCTTTTCACTGCGATTTATCCAGTATCCACAAAAAAATGAAGCACAGGAAATTGAAAAAGTCGTATGTTACCTGTCAATATGGATAGAAAAATAGTCGATTTATAAGTAGCAGACAAAGAAATCCAACTGGAAAGTTTGGCGCTTCTGGAAAAAAGAATCACTGGTACTGAGACGTATACTAGAAAGTGTCAATAATTTACCATGGGTTATGTTGCATGCATATCCCTAATAGCGCTATTGTTTTACCTGTCCATCGCAGTTATAAATTTGCAATTTATAAACACTTTCTTCTCATCTAAAGGTAAAATAGTGTTGATGATAATGTAGGTATGCAGCTCACAGAGTAATTATTTTGCAACTGAATGCTTACTCCTAACCCTCGCCGGACTTTCGTTTGGTTTCTACATACAGAGGCAGAGGGGGGCGGGAGGGGGGAGGGGCCGAGGCGAGTACAACCTCCCCGCCGTTTCGCCCCTAATTAAAATAGAGCCTCGCGGAAAAAGAATGTGTGCCGGTGGCATATGAGATCAAGTCGAGTGCCTCAAAGTGCTCATTCGGTTTTTTGATGAATAACTTCGCCAAAAATGGTTGCAGAGCCGCAACTTTGGCACCAGCGTGTTCTTCGTGCTCAGGCACGTCGATGGTACCCATTAGTGATGTCAATTACGGAAAATCGGAATACCGATACCAAACCAAATACCAACCAAAACCACGGGAAAATACCGAAACCAAACCTACTTGGGAATTTGAGGGAAATACCAACTTTTTACCGATTTATTAGCCTCCTATACATTAGTGAGGGCTTATGATACCGACAAAATACCAAACACATTACGATTGAAATACCAAATACCAAGTTGGTATCGGTATACCAAAAAGTTGGTATCCGATTGACATCTCTAGTACCTACATATACATTTTGTTTGGGTGATGTCAACTTAATGTGTTGAACTCGGGACAAGGTCAGGTCAGAGCCACCCAGGTCACGAACTTGGTCAAAGGAGGTGATATCGCAAACATTTCATTCGGCAGGTCATTTCGAGTCCATTGGTGGATTTCCCGTCTCGCCCTACCCTAATTTGAGCGGAAGCTGTTGACGAAAAATGTACATAGTATGACCTTCGTGACGTAATACATAACGACACGCAAAGTCAACAATGCAAAGGTGAAACATCAGACCTTGCAAAGAGTGCATGAAATCGCGATTTCATGTGTTTGAGATATATTAAAATCATTCCTGTGCCAAAATAACAGTTTCCATACTCTTACTCTTAGAAAAACTGAAATATCTATGCCAAGTTGTGACAGTTGACACCTATAGAGGATAAAAAGCCCTGTAAGTTTGATCACCCTGTGAAAGTTCCTCTAGCACTGACGGCGTTGCGAAGTTGCGACATCTAAGAAGCGTGCAGAGGTTCACTTATGACAAAGGTCAGTGACCTGACCTGACCTGAACGTGCGGTCAACGGTGTCACAAGATCGGGCTTGAATCAAGGTCGGGGTGTCAAGTTTCAGATCTCTATCGCCAACGTGTTCAGAGCAATCGTGAAAAAAACCTATGGGGGGGGAGGGGCGGCACCCGCCCCCTCCCTTCGGTCGGCGAAAATGAAACAATGCTTGTATGACTTTGTTTTTCTTCTTCTAATGGGCATCTTGACGTCTACTAAATCTGTACCTACTCGTGCTCAGTTGATATTTAATGTTCTATCAAGAAACACTGGCTAATGATTGTTTTGCTCGTTATTTCAGGTCGCTGGGCAATGTTCTAATGACTGGCATTTCGGTGAGTAGTGGACAACAAATATCCTTCTTCCTTTCTTAGGAAAGCACAATAAAGTCACCGAGACGCCAATGGATTTGCTGTAAATAGCTTCATTGATGAATGAGGTGCATGTGTTTATGACTTCTGTGACCTTGGACCTGTCTCCCGTGACCTGCGATGTATGTGACTTGTGAGCTTTGACCTCTGTGATTTATGTGACCTGATTCCTCTGTGTCCCTTATCGCTGTAGCCCGCGATCTTTGTGATCTGTGAGGAATAGCCTGAGACTTGTGGTATTTGTGAGTCTGTGACCACTGTGACCCTTGTGACCTGTGCTACCTGTGACCTGTGTTACCTGTGACCTTTGTGACCTTTGTGGCCTGTGGGACCTGTGACCTTTATGCCCTCAGGCAGGGTATGGAGTTCACTGTTAACAAGACAGTGGGTCAGCACTTGGCCTGTGTGACCTGTGTGACCTCTGTGATATTGTGACCTCAATATGCCCTCAGGCGGGTGTGGAGTTTGCCGATAATATGGCGGTCGATCAGCGGTTGACCTGTGCGACCTCTGTGACCTGTGACCTGTGACCTGTGACCGGTGACCTGTGACCTTTATGCCCTCAGCCGGGTGTGGAGTTTACCGATAACATGGCGGTCGGTCAGCAGTTGACCTGTGTGACCTCTGTGACCTGTAACCTGTGACCTGTGACCTGTGTATCCTCAGGCGGGTGTGGAGTTTACCGATAACATGGCAGTGGGTCAGCGGTTGGCACACACCCACTGTCAGAAGCAGTTCTTCTGGCACCAATGGAACTGTCCCACAGAGGAGTTCCTCAAAAGGTCAGTCAGTGAGAGAGGAACGAGTTCCTCAAAAGGCCAGTCAATGTGGGAGGGACAGGAGTATGGTAGGACTAGGAATGAGGACTGAAACTTTCGGCCACAAAGCAGTTCTCCAAAATCCAAAAGTCAGTCAATGGGACGAAACTGTGACTGAACACTACCCCACATAGGACCGCGGAGTTTCTGAAAAAAATGCAATGAAAAAAAACTATCTCCAAGTCCAGTCATTCAATGTCACAACGTCAGTGAAGCAACGCAGGCCTGGACCTCGGTCTGCGGGGAAAAGTTCAGTTCAAAAGTCACCCAGGGAGCAATTGATGCTACAGCTGTACCATCAGTAGGTAAGTTAATTGGCCGATTCTGGACCGGACCTGCCCAATCCAATTAAAGGTCAGATACCAGTGACGGTAATATAACGTCGAATTCCACGGAGACTGAGCTATTATGTCAGATGTTGGAGACACCCTGCGTTCAATAGGATTTACGGAACAGTGGCATTTAGTTCTTCTGACAGAGGGTAGACCAATAATGCACGCAGTACAGAGGTGACTATGGACAGAGTCATAATATCCAATGCTTTCGGTGGACAATTGTCCAATGCTTTCGGCGGATATTTGTTTTATGCTTTCGGCGGATAATTGTCCAATGCTTTTGGCGGATAATTGTCCAATGCTTTCGGCGGATATTTGTTCAATGCTTTTGGTGGAGATTCGTCAAATACATTTGACGGAGACGCAACGCCCAGTATGCTTGGCGGTTACATAACGGCTGACGCATTTAGCGCATACGGATAACCAAATACCTCTAATGCACGGATAGTATATCCTTCGCCCCAGTGGGGGGGCATATGTTACCACCCTGTCGCGTTTTTCGCGTGTGAATAAAAAACCGCGGCGCGTAGCGCCGCGCCGCTTGGGGTAGCTTTTGTTACATCAATTGTGGACAATGTGTGAAATTTTTGACCCCAGATCATGTCAGGTCAGGTCACCAGGTCAAGTTAACTGACCAAGCCTAAAAAAGTTTGCAATCATGTCCAGCCTGCAGTGTTTGTCAAAAAGGTTTTAAACTTCGTGGATTGCATGCTGTTATGGGCGCCTACAATTTGTATATCTCGGATTTTTCATATCCGTGACCTAAGGTCAGGTCAGTGGCGTGACCTTTCCATTACAAGTCAATGGAGAAAAATGGAAATGCCTCTAGATCCGTGTGTACGCATAGGAACAGTCCAAATATTTCAGAATCACAATGATTTAGTCCACTCGTGATGACCAAGGTGTCATTTTTGCTGATAGCCTCTAGAAAGGTCATCCGAGGTCATTTGAGGCTACAAACAGTTTTTTTGCCAATAACTCGCGATTGGAAAGAGATAGAACGCTGGGGATGGTCTCTTTGTGTTCGTCTCGTTGAGACGCATCGACTGATATGCAACATGACCTTTTCCGGTCAGGTCATGACCTTGACCTGAGGTCAAATTTTCAAGTTGACCTTTCAAGGTCAAATTATAGTTCATTCGACGCGTCTCGGCGAGGGGAACACGATTCTGGCAATAGAAATGTCGTGGCTTTTTGTAGTCGAAAGTTATTGTCGAAAAACACTTTTCGTAAAAACAGCTATTTTTGGAGTTTTTGCCCTCTGGAGGCTAAACCGTTGACCTGAGGTCAATTTTGATAATGACCTTTTCAAAAGAAAAGTTCAAAAGCTATCGATTGCTTTTTCACGCGTTTTTCTAGCTACCATAGTTCCTGAGATAGTGGCATGTTTTCTGAAAAATATAATGACAATTGGCAAATTTTGACCTTTGATGACCTCTGGTGACCCCAATATTGCTCTAAGGTGAAAAATGACCGAAGTACTTTCAAACGTACGCATTGAGAGCTATCGACTGCTTTTTACCGCGTCTTTCTAGCCCTCTTAGTTTTTGAGTTAGAGGTGGGTGGTAAAATACGAGTATGCCCCCCCCCCCCCCCCCACTAGGGCGAAGTTGGCTGAGACCGCCACTGGGGCGCGGGATATGATAACTGAACACTTCTCATCCGCGATGGATGCTCAGGTTTGGCAGACAGAAGATGAAACGAATTGACATACCAGACCGAGTTTGGACTCCTTCAAGAATCTGAAAAGAACTACACGCTTCGAAATAAGGTTGTTTTCGATTGTTGTAGCGTGTTATCACTACTAAATGAGTTTGTAGATATTTGCATATATGCATATTGTGCAATGCTTTATTTCGGTCACGATAAATAAACCTACTTATGTGTCACAGAATGCACACAATTAATTAAGTGTGCTTTGGGAAGGTCTCGTAGAGACCTTTCGAACGCCGCCTCGCGGGGCTCGATACGCCCATTGGTTCTCGAGATAACAGGGGGGGGTCGGATCCGACCCCCCCCCCGGCTGTCGTGGGTACGGAAATAGCCCAGGTGGTGCCGGGACGGGTTAGTGGCAATGACGATCCTCAATTCATAGATAAAGTCTTTTCCATTAGCAATGTTTCTCAACGGTGCAAATATCGGTTACCACTTCTTATGTCGAAAGTATTTGTACTTTCGCGAAGTCTTACATCGCTTTTTCATGTAGCTGCTCTATAATGACACGCCGATATTGGCTTAGGTAACACCCCCTTCGCTTTCTAATGCCGTTTCTGTCGGCCATTACTATTAATAGGCGCTTTCTGTTCCCTCCATAACTCCTCTTGTCGCTGGCTACCATTCATTTGCCTAATGTAGGCGCTATAGCGCTTCCCTGCACAGAACTTAAAGATCAATAACCGGCCTCACTATCTTTTCTGGGAACGATTGTCGGTCTCTAGAGAGCTGCATTGCCTTTGTTTGGAGATTATTGCAGAACTTTTGTAGCGCTCACGGCATTTAATGTGGCTTGCTTGGTATCATTGATAAGGCTTGTGCTGGGGCAACGTTGCGTCATTGAATTGTTTTGTGACACTGCCACTGGCACACCGAAATTGTTACTGACACTGACACTGACACTGACACTGACACACTTACACTGACACACTGACACTGACACACTGACACTGACACACTGATACTGACGCACTGACACTGACACACTGACACTGACACACTGCCACTGACTCACTGACACTGACTGGCATACTAACTTTATGACACTGACACACTGAAACTGACACTGACTCACTGACACTGACACGCTGACACTGACACACTGACACTGACACACTGACACACTGACACTGACACACTGACACTGACTCACTGAAACTGACACACTGACACTGACACTGACACACTAACACTGACACACTGACGCTGACGCGCTGACACTGACGCTGACACTGACACGCTGACACTGACACACTGATACACTGATACGCTGTCGCACTGACGCTGACTCACTGACACTGACTCACTGAAACTGACACACTGACGCTGACACACTAACACACTGACACTGACACATTGACACCTACACACTGATACACTGACAATGACACACTGACACTGACACACTGACTGACACTGACACACTGACGCTGACACACTGACCCTGACTCACTAACACTGACACACTGAAACTGACACAGTGACACTGACACAGTGACACTGACGCACTGATAGTGACACTGACTGACACACTGACGCACTGATACAGTGACACTGACACACAGACACTGACACACGGACACACGGACACTGACACACTGACACTGACACACTGACACTGGCACACTGACACTGACTCACTGACACTGACTCGTTGACACTGACTCGTTGACACTGAATCGCTGACACTGACTCGCTGACACTGACTCACTGACACTGACTCGTTGACACTGAATCGCTGACACGGACTCACTGACACTCAATCTGACGAAGACACCTGACACACTGACACTGACTCACTGAAACTGACACACTGACGCACTGACACACTGACACTGACACACTGACACTGCTACTGACACTGACACCATCATTCTCCCTCCTCAGGAACCACCAGCCGGGCCCTGCCACCCGCGAAGCCGCCGTCGTGGACGCCCTAACTGCTGGAGCGATCGCCTACTCCCTGACACGGAACTGCTCCAGTGGGCAGATCGCCGGCTGTACCTGTCAGAGCAGGCCGACCAGGAGGGGTGAGTAGCCTCTGATCGGGCGAATAGTGCGGGGACCGACCAGGAGGGGTGAGTAGCCTCTGATCGGGGAACACGGAACTGCTCCAGTGGGCAGATCGCCGGCTGTACCTGTCAGAGCAGACCGACCAGTAGGGGTGAGTAACCTCTGATCGGGGAACACGGAACTGCTCCAGTGGGCAGATCGCCGGCTGTACCTGTCAGAGCAGACCGACCAGTAGGGGTGAGTAGCCTCTGATCGGGCGAATCGTGCGGGGATGTGATATTATGGCGATTTCTATTTTCCGACGTCGGTAGAGGCATGATTTTTGAGGGAGATTGGAGACAGTGGGTCTATCTTCAGGGCAGTGTTCGCCACGGGCCGCAAAATCCCAGTCCAGCCCAGCCCAGCCCGAGCCCATTCATGGTCAAGCGTGAAAGCCCAGCCCGGCCCAGCTCGTCAAAAATGAATGGAATAAAAATTATTGACACCACACAGGTACCCAGAGGTAGTGAAGAAACAATCTTTTGCGAGCAACATGCACAATGCACATTGCATGCATGCCTTATTAACTCGTTTTTGAGTCTTGCACGGTAATAAGCTATGTAGTTATAGTTGTTGTCGCAGTTGCGAACCCCTGACTCCACTTTACAGTACTATGTAGTTGGCCCAGCCCATCCACAGCCCATCGATCCTTCATATTTGAGTGCCCAACCCGTAGCCCAGCCCAGCCCAGCCCATGGCCCATTGGGCTGGCCCGGCCCATGGCGAACACTGCTTCAGGGCTAGAGAGGGGAAAATACGGGAAGGGTTGGGTTGCAGCTTGACGAGCTCTGAGGATAGCCAAGGGCTGTGATTTTATTTAACTATTTGATCCATCACCCCACAAATTTTATTTGCATGAAGAAATGACGAAATGTACATGAACTTTGTAAAGAGTCGTAAAACACCGTGCAAAGCTATAGGCTTTAGTCCATGCGTAAACATCGAGTGGTGTTTACTGTTTATTAACCTCACTGAAAACTTTTTTACTCTCCCCTGGAGAGTAAATCCGCTGGGAGGGAGTACGAGGCACGCAGACGTTTTTTACCACGTACCGCGGGGTAAACTCTTCTAATTTATTCTCTTCCAGAGGATAAATCCGTTATTTTACTCTTGACTTAAGGGTAACACTTTGGTATTACCCACCACCACGGAGTAAATATATTCCTTCTCGGGGAGTTTACCCCCCAGGAAAGGGTAAGGTGTCCACAGACGTTTTTTACCACTCTCCAGAGGGTAAAAACTTTGTATTTACTCCTTCCCAGGTGGTAAATCCGTTGTTTTACTCTTGGCTGAAGGGTAACACTTTGATTTTACCCACCACCATGGAGTAAATATACTCATTCCTGGGGAGTTTACCCTCCAGGAAAGAGTAAGACGTCCACAGACGTTTTTTACCACTCTCGGGAGGGTAAAAACTTTGTATTTACTCCTTCCCAGGTGGTAACTTCTTCAATTTACTCTCGTCCCGAGAATTACACGTCCCCTAAAATATCGTCAGTAGGGTAAAATAATTATACTCCTTGGGTGTTTACCCCGACGAGAATAGTAAAACATCCAACTGACCCTTCACATCGGAGTAAATTTTACACTCTTGCAAGGAGTCATTGCAAGGGTAATGGTTTACCCTACCATACAGAGTAAACTCGTATCGTGTTCTCCGTGGAGGCACCTTGTTTGACATGAAAATTTAAAAATTAGGCGGAAAAGTGGATTTGTATCCCCACTAATTTTTTAAATTATCAATGAAAAATATAAGGTGAGCGCAACATTACACATCAATGACACGGATACCAGACACTAACACCTATTCTCTACGCAGTCCTATAATACAACCAACCAACATTCACTGTCTTCATAAGTATGCTCTGTATTGTCGAAACAACAACGCAAGTACACTGCAACACTAATGTGATACATCACAGCCGATCACTTGAAAGGTGAGACAACTCAGCCTAGCTCAGGCTAGCTCGAAACACTATAAAACTTTAAACGTCAAAAGTACGGTATGCGTCACAACGGTCTCGACGGATAGCTTGACACACAGACGTTTTTTACCACCCTCCAGATGGTAAATTTTACTCTTTCATGGAGAGTAAACTCGTCAGGGAGGGGTAACGTGACACACAGACGTTTTTTACCATCTTCTGTATGGTAAACTCTTTTGATTTACTCTCGTCTAGAGGGCAACATTTTCGAAGTTACACGCTGTGGAAGGGTAACTTTTTAACGTGACCCTCCTCTAAAGAGTAGCATGCCATCTACTCTGTGATTTACCACCTTACAAAGAGCATATTCTTCTGGCTTACCCTTAGTGACATGGTAATGTTTATGCTTTCCTTTAGTGTAAACCCCCCAGAGGATGGTAACGGACCCACAGACGCTCTTCAGAAGCTTCGCGAAGCTTCTGTTAACCGGAGCTCATCAACTAAAAAACATGCTTCAAGAGCAACAATACATATTTGGCATTCCGTACAAACAATACGAGGGGTTCACTGCAGCCATGAACATTGTGAGACTCCACTTATTCATACGCGTTCAGCGATGCACACGCGGTAAACAAACATCACGATACAACTTGAATGCAACTTGAATACGAATACTCAAAATGAATGCTTGAATATGAATAAGAATTCAGCTCCCTCAAATTGGATAAGGCACAGCCCACAATATTTGAAGTGAACGGCAGCGTTCCTGGGTGGTCGCCCGTCTACGTGGGATAATAAAACTGCATCACTACAGTATATATCTTTTTCTAAGTCACCAACAAAATGCATCACAACAAAGTTTATGTACCTACTTACAACACTCTGCCACGTGGCCGTGCGCGGGATCTGTAAGCCAGATCAAACTAGCACCACTCAACAGCACGTAATGCTCCATCAAATCGGTACTTACAATAAAATGTCCGCAGAGGCTCTATAGGCGATGAACAGCACACAAGCACAATCACCAACGGCCACCTCGCGCCACACCGACACTGCGCACACCCTCTCTCGGAGACTAACGGCGGAAAACTGACAGATGCGCGCGGCCTTCAACCTTCAAACGGCCGATCTCGTTTTTGATTGGCTGATTGATACTCTTTCAAATATTATATTCACGAGGGTAAACAAGATCCACACATGGAACGACCACCTGCACACGAGTCACAATACCTAGGAGGAAAGAGTTTTCGTCCTGTTCAGGATTGCGAGAGTAATATTGATATTTACATGGTAATAATACTCTTTGCTGGCGAATAACTTCAATTTACCCACGCACCGTTACCATGCACATAATGGTAGCAGCGAGGTACCCTTTAAATATACTCTTGTCTTGCGGGTTCGGTAAAAATGAATCCTCCAGGAGGTGGTAAAAAAGTTTTCAGTGCTGTGTGGGTCGCTTCGCCACGGCCCAAAGGTCAATTTATGCGTCTCGTAATTCATTTAGTGGTTTATTGGAGTCCCCACAGTGGTGAGAGCCGGGGATCGAGTCGATTCGGCGATCGATGCAGGCGATTCCTGACGGAGGTGGTCTGCGATAGTGGGGAGCATGGGAGCAGCCCAGGCCAGTTGAATCAATCGATAGTTGGGGTGAACCGTGGCTGGGAGCCTAACCTTTCGCTTGTTCGACCTCTCTCTGACGCAAGAGAAGTAGATCCCTTGTGGGCCCACTGTTTTCCCGATCGGTTATTAGATTTCAATGATGCGTTTGATTGGGTTTGGGGAATAGGCTATTTTTCGCTTTATCTGAGGCTTTTACATTTAATAATTAATTTTTAGGTGCATCATCTCTCCAATATTGGCACCACTTACCCTGCATAAAATTATCACAGTATCATCACATTTTTGGAGACCAATGTTTTTACATATAATGCTACAACATGCCCTTATATGTCACCTACTCAGTGTTCTCTTCAAAGAAGCTAGCATGCCCATCGATTTTGTAGCAATCACTTTTTTCATCTTCTGCGCAGTGACTCCCATCGACATTTAATTTACCGTAGCAGTGAATTATCCCTGGCACAGATGTTTCCTAGCTAATAAGCATTGTTAACGAGAACTCTCTGAGGTGTAGCTAATATCCTGATCGCAGACGATGTGTGTGCTTATACGTGCTGTTCTCAGCAACATTGTGACCGTAAAAAAACAGGGATTTAAGCAGTGCCAGAGGGTGTATTTACATTTATGTTCTAGACTGTGCTGCTGTATCAACTGTCCTCCAGCCTGTGTAAAAGCCACTTGCCGGGACCTGGCCACTTGCCGGTTTATACCCTTACTTACACGTGTGCTCTCAGTTCCTGGCCACTGGCCTCAGAACTGCGTTCTTTACTTCGTGTCCTGGATGCTGGCCCTCAATGCACACTTATTTGCCCGTCACTTGAACTCGAACCTCTTCATCTTTTCCAAAACCAATAAGGGGGGGGGGGGGTCCGCCAGGGGCAGGCTCCAGTCTTTCAGCCTCACATGCTATATTACACCTCGTCTGTAACACACGGTCTCACAATGTATCGCGCTGTCTCACACTATCCCACACTATTTAACAATGTCTCACACTGTCTCATTGTCTCACACTGTCTCACACTGTCTCACAATGTCTTACACTGTCTTATCCGTCTCGTGCTGTTCCACACTGTCTAACAATGTCTTACATATTTTCAAATTGTCTCACAATTTCTCACATATTCTCACACTGGCTGACACTGTCTCACCTTGTCTCATACTGCCTCACATATGTATTCTCACATTGTCCCAAACTGTCTCACACTTCCCCACACTTTCCCACACTTTCCAACACTATCTCAAACTATCTCACACTGCCACATACCTACTGTCTTACGCTGTCCCACGCTGTCTCACACTCTCTCACCTTATCTCACACCGTCTCACCTTGTCTCACCTTTCTCGCCGCAGCTGACGACTGGCAGTGGGGAGGCTGCAGCGACAATGTCGAGTTTGGAGTGAGAATGTCTCAGCAGTTCCTGGACCATGTGCCGCTGAACATGCCGCTGCACCGGGCACTGCTGAGACTGCACAACAACCAGGCTGGACGAGAGGTGAGATAACACAACAACAAAACACTGGTGAAACTGCACAACAACCAGGCTGGACGGGAGGTGAGATAACACAACAAATACAGCTGAGACTACACAACAGCCAGGCCGGACGAGAGGTGAGATAACACAACAAACAACAACAGAGACAGAACAACAACCAGGCTGGACGAGATGTGAGATAACACAACGAACACTGTCACACTGCTGAGACTGCACAACAACCAGGCTGGACGAGATATGAGATAACACAACACACTGCTGCGACTGCACAACAACCAGGCTGGACGAGAGGTGAGATAACACAACAACAGACAACAACAAACAACAACAGAGACTGCACAACAACCAGGCTGGACGAGAGGTGAGATAATACAACACACTGCTGAGGCTGCACAACAGAAAGGCTGGACGAGAGGTGAGATAACACAACAAACACTGCTGCTCAGACTGCACAACAACCAGGCTGGACGAGAGGTGAGATAACACAACACACTGCTGAGACTGCACAACAACCAGGCTGGACGAGAGGTGAGATAACACAACAAACATTGCTGAGACTGCACAACAACCAGGCTGGACGAGAGGTGAGATAACACAACAAACACTGCTGAGACTGCACAACAACCAGGCTGGACGAGAGGTGAGATAACACAACAAACAACAACAGAGACAGAACAACAACCAGGCTGGACGAGATGTGAGATAACACAACGAACACTGTCACACTGCTGAGACTGCACAACAACCAGGCTGGACGAGATGTGAGATAACACAACAAACACTGCTGAGGCTGCACAACATCCAGGCTGGACGAGGGGTGAGATAACACAACAACAACAACAACAACAAACAACAACAGAGACTGCACAACAACCAGGCTGGACGAGAGGTGAGATAACACAACAGACAACAACAGAGACTGCATTACAACGAGGCTGGACGGGAGGTGATATAACACAGTAAAACAGCAACAGACTCTGCTCAAACTGCACAACAAAAGGCTGGACGAGAGGTGAGATTGCACAACAGGTACCTACTGCTGGGACAGCACAACAACCAGGCTGGACTAGAGGTGAGATAGGTAACACCACAGCAACAGTCACTGCTGAGACTGCAAAACAACCAGAATAGTGTGCGATGGGTAGCAGGACTGTAGGTTTTGTTCCGATCAATGAAAATGGATTCACAAATATAATGCATCCATTATTTTATATTTCTTAGGATATCGTTCTACATTTGTGAAACATGTATTTGATACTTTAATACTTAATGCTGTAGTTTCGAGGTTTTGTTTAGCCCTTAAGCTCTTTGTTTAGCATCTTAGCATTACGACTACGCAATGTTTTGGTCCGCTATGAAACTCAATCGCCCCAGCTCATTGAATTAATGTTGGTGTCCACATAAACTTTTTTCATCTGAACACCGTAAGGATGTGAAACTGTACCTGTTCACCGCTCACAGACGCGGATCCTGCTAACGGCACCCTCAGGCCACCTGGTTCTACAATTTCGGCCTAACTGCGTATATCGCGAGTAACTTGCCCCTGTGGAACTTGAAACAACCGGATTTAGAAGGCTCTCATCTAACTTAGCTTTTATGAGCACCATAGTTAGCTAATGTAAGAAATAATTGGTGGTGTATTTCGTTGTGTGGCAGGTTGAATCTTCAACAGGATTGAATTTCATTCAGCGAGTGGGGTTGTTACACGGCGTTCAGGATTTTGCAGCGTGCCTGCGTTTTAATAAAAACTGCCTGCGAGTTGATTACAAGGAGCTGTATGTTTACCTAAGGCAAGGCAAACAGGATGTGGCCCGCACAATTGCAGTCGTGTTGACGTTTTTTACGTATTTCTACGTATTTACGTATTTCACTCTGGTATTTCTAGAGCATCTGTAAGTCGACTGCTAAATGTGCATAGTTGCTGTTCAAATCTAGCTAATGATGTCAAGTGACCTAGAACCTCTCTTGTATGCAGTTGGTGCATCGGTCCACCCGCCGTCTTTGTCTCATGATCTGAACTGTCCTTTATTTTTCTTACAGTTGGTTCGTCGTTCGACCCGACGCCTCTGCAAGTGCCACGGGGTGAGCGGCTCCTGCAGCATGGAAACCTGCTGGACCCAGATCGCCGACTTCACGATTACGGCTGAGCGGGTGCGGAGACGCTACAGAAAGGCCAAACGGTGAGTGCCATGACGCTACAGGAAGGCCAAAACGGTGAGTGCCATAAAGCCACAGGAAGGCCAAACGGTGAGTCATGAGTGCCATAACATTACAGAAAAGTGCCAAGCGGTGAGTTTCTTATCGCTACAGAAAAGCCAAACGATGTGTATGATAGCTCTGCATTGCAGTGATTATCGGGATTTAAAAGTTGAAAGGAATCGGCTTATTATGGCTATTTCTGAATTGCTCCGTCTTATGCTCTGCTGTGACAATTAACATAGATAATCTCTGAAATATAACCCCTAAACTCGAATCTATTTCTTTCCCAGACTGGCCGTGGATGTAAGCTTTTCACAAACCTATGACCTGTAACATCAAATATCTTATCTCTAGCCTCTGATCTCTGACCTTTAACCCCTAACCTCTCACCTCTCACCTCTGACCTCTGAGCACCGACTTGTGATCTCCGACCTCGGCCTTCTAACCCCTGACCTCTCACCTCTCACCTCTCACCTCTGCCCTCTAACCTCTGACCTCTGCCATCTGCCCTCTAACCTCTGACCTCTGCCCTCTGACCTCTGCCCTCTAACCTCTAACCTCTAACCTCTGACCCCTCCCGCAGGCTCACGCTCGGCTCTGACGGTAACGACGTCTCTCCGACGGCGTCGGTCAGCTTTGAGGGTGTACGGGTCACCGACCTGACCTACATGGACGATTCGCCAGACTTCTGCCGCACAGTGGCACCAAATGGTACGTAACGGCACCAAACGGCACCAAACGGTACGTAACGGCACCAAACGGTACCAAACGGTACGTAACGGTACCAAACGGTACCAAACGGTACATAGCGACTGGGGATGTCAATGGATAAAAATGCAAAATGTGTGGTGTGTCAGTCAGTGCCACACGGAAAGCAATTTGGTGTTCGATGCTTCAAAGCAATGTGATTTTGGTGTTTGGTATTTTAAATTACGTTCAAGCTAGTGTTTGGCCAACTCAATGCGTTCGTTATAGACCGGTCGTGAAGAACCTCGCCTGTATGAACTTTTTCAGAGTTTTACCCGATACACGTCCACCGCACATATACGCTAGGATAAAATATACCCAACATATTTTGTGACTGGTGACAAAAAAAAATAGATCCTCGCTTCGGCAAGTGTTAACATCCATTCAATTCTATTTCACGGGTGGAACAATTTCCGCGTAATATCCTGCCCACTCCAACTATTCATTTCCTGGTTGATGCTGTCCACTTCCGAAAGCACTATTAGTCCCAGTTAATTAAATGCATATTCAAGGAACATCAGGCTTTTCCCCTGAATTTAATCACATTCAGGCCATGACTGAACAAAATTTTAAAGCTGTCCGATGTAGTGCAATCATGGTTGTTTCGGGCAACGGAATTGTTGTTAGCGTTCTGCTGCTGAATTCACCGAAACATTGCATAATGCAGAGTGACACCAGTTGGCAGTATCTGAAACAGGCTTAATTCAATGCCGGCGGCGCCGACACTGGATCAGCGGAACAACAATGGCTGTTCAGAGATGTGACTTCTAGCTTAGGATATAAAAACAATGACTGAAGATGATTTCTGACAACGGGGAGCATATCCCGCTATCGCCCTTGTTGAGAAAGAATTGTGGCAGTCATTATCAGAACGTCAGTCATTATCAGCAGTGGCAGTCGTTATCAGCAGTCATTATCATCATTTGTAGACGGGTCCCGCCTCGCCACTCCGGCTCCGACACGCAAGCTTCACAAGAGAGCTTATATTGCACCGCACCACCGCCACTCGTGCCGGCCGCCAGGACTCCCCCACACGAGAGCGACAACAAACCGAAGAGACATCGGAAACTAAGGTACTAGGGCTGCAACTAAACAGAAACTAAAGTAACAGCCCCGTAGATAATTATGACAATATCAAATAAATACTTAAGTGACGCGAATTAATCAGATATAAAATCGGACAAGAGACAACGCAGGAAACAATAAGAAACAGAAGAGAAGCCGGTACGAAATTAAACGGCGCCAATAAATGGACCGACTACATCCGACCCTCTTAACGAAAAGAAGCGGACATCGGTAACAAACAACATTAGGCACAGATCAAAAGTCGGAAGGCGACGCAACACGACAGCGCGCGGCACTCCGTCCGAGCGCGGCAATCCGTCCGAGCGCGGCACTCCGTCCGAGCGCGGCACTCCGTCCGAGCGCGGCACTCCGTCCGAGCGCGGCACTCCGTCCGAGCGCGGCACTCCGTCCGAGCGCGGCACCCATTGCAGAGCGCAGCAATCACCACGCTGCGCGCAGCAGCCACCGTCCGAATACGGTGCGCTCAACAGCGCGGCGCGCGGCACCCACCGCGTACGCAGCGCTCGGCACAATAAACTGCACAGTGCGCGGCGCCATCACCGCAGCGCACGGCACCGCGCAGGTCGCGGCACCCTCGCCGCGGCCACGACCACGGGACCACGGAAGGCCCAGCCACGGGAAGCACGGCCGCAGAGTACGGCCACAGAGCACGACCGTATAGCGCGGCCGCGGAGTGCGGCCGCGGGCAGCTCGGCCGCGGGCAGCTCGGCCGCGGGCAGATCGGCCGCGGGCAGCTCGGCCGCGGGCAGCTCGGCCGCGGGCAGCTCGGCCGCGGGCAGCTCGGCCGCGGACAGCTCGGCCGCGGGCAGCTCGGCCGCGGGCAGCTCGGCCGCGGGCAGCTCGGCCGCGGGCAGCTCGGCCGCGGGCAGCTCGGCCGCGGGCAGCTCGGCCGCGGGCAGCTCGGCCGCGGACAGCTCGGCCGCGGACAGCTCGGCCGCGGACAGCTCGGCTACGACAAATCTGGGAATAGAACACGTGAAAATAACGATGTATTTGAGCATCACTCAGCACTCCATCGAGACCACGCTGGACAGATTCGCCAATTCAAGGCGCTGGATGGCTGCATGCCATGTCGATCGGCGCGTTCCGTTAGCAGAACAGCCAGACGGGCGTCCCCAACCAGCTAGCCACGACATTACCAGACAATTTGCCAGCAGCGACCACAGCAAAAAATCACAGCAAAAATCATCAGTTAGCAGCTGATCTCGCGGCTCACATCACATACGATCAACGATGAACTATAGTTACAAAGACCTTAACTAGGGACAGAATCGGTTAGGCGGTCTCGACGCTCTCTCAGAGCGCCGCAGGGCCGGCACCGGAGCTACTGACCTCTGTGCGTCGGTAGACACGGCAGCAGCTTGCCAGCCAGGAACCTCCCGGGCGGCGCCAGACGGCGCAGGACTCACCGGAGGAAGCCCGTCGCCGGCGGGGTCGGCGGGAGCCGCGAATCGCCCGGCCTCCCCATCGCGAGACCGCGACAGGTACGAGTCGCCGCCCAGCGCCGCATACCGAGGCGGCGACGGAGACCGCGGACACGGCGGCTGTGCGCCATCGTCAGAGCCGGACGACATCACTGCAGATCTGGGGACTGACGTGTCCGGGGCCACGACTGGCGCGGACGGGTCATCATCGCGAGGTTTCAGTCTATTGTGGTGGACAACGACAGACTTTTTGCCTCCCAGCACCCTCACCCGGTAGTTCAGCTCAGACAGTTTCTTAACGATGACGGCAGGCTTCCACGGTCGAATGAACTTATAGTACTCGCCACTCTTGGCCACACTCCTGAAAAGGTATACCGAGTCACCTTCCTGAAAATCGTACATGGTCAGCTTCCTGTCAAACAATCTCTTGTTGCGCGCGTGGCGTCGGTCAGAGGCCTCAAGCGCAACTTTGTGAGACAGTTTAATACGTTTAGTCAGTTTTGACAGATATTCGGACACGGTGACACTTTTCGGAGCGGTGGAGGGTACCTGCAGCTGCACTGAGGCAGGCATCCTCGGGTCTCTGCCGAACATCAGGTAGTACGGCGAGTGACCGAGCGAGGAATGCACCTTGGCTCTGTACCCAAGCATGAGGAGGGGTATGTGCACATCCCACTCAGCATGGTTCGCGTCCAAGTACTTTGCCAGCATGTCAAGGATAGTACGCATCATCCGCTCGCACTTCGAATTACCCTCAGGGTGGAAAGCAGAAGAAAATGACTTCTCGACACCAAGCAGTCGGCAAACCTCGGTAAGAAGAGAACCAGAAAAGTTGGCAGCATTGTCAGAGTGAATGCGTCGGGGGCAGCCGAAACGCGCGATAAATTGGTTCACGATGACGTCAGCAACAGTAACAGCAGACATGTCGGGCACAGGAAAAACTTCACACCAACGGGTAAAATGGTCACAAATGACAAGAAGATGTTTGTTGCCTCTGGCAGTGGTAGGCAAACCACACAGAAAATCGATAGAAATCGTTTCAAAAGGCTCATCAGAATACAGTTCACCCATCGAGGCTCTCGGACGCGGGACTGGTGTGGCACGAGTATTGCATTTTACGCAGCGACTGCAAAACTCGGTGATAGTGGCTTCCATACCAGGCCACCAGAACTCGCGTCGCGCAGTCAGTGTAAGTGAATCGGCACCGAAATGACCACCAGTAGGGCCAGCGTGCAGCGAGGTAAGCACGCCTGCAATCAACTGCTGCGGGACAACCAACTGTAACTGATCGTCTCCGCCTGGGCACGACCGAAAACAACGAAACACAACACCGTCAACGATGCGCAATCTGTGCCATTGGCGCAAGAGGGGAACGGTAGCTGGGGAAACAGTGGAAGACCTGGGTCTGATGCCCAGAGAAAGATGTTTTGCAATCTCAGAAATCGCACAATCCTGATCCTGCTCGTGTCTCAGAAAACTGTTTGACCAGGCATTTGGCGACACAACACGCACATGCTCGTCAGTTTGTGTTTCAACATCGCGCGACTGAGGACAGCGACTCATCACGTCAGCGGGCACGTTCTCTGCACCAGGGCGATACACGACGTCAAACTCAAATCCGGAAAGGATCTCAAACCACCGAGCGAGAATCCCAGTGGGGTTCTTAAATGTCATCAGCCAGCGAAGACTGGCGTGGTCTGTGTTCAGTTCGAAACGTTTACCGATCAAGTAGTGCCTAAAATGTTGGGTAAACACCACACACGCCAACAGCTCTTTACGAGTAGTGCTGTAGTTCCTTTGAGACTTACTCAGCTTTTGTGACGCGTAGGCGATCACACGGTCTTCACCGTCCTGTTCCTGGAACAGTGTTGCCCCGATTCCTAGGTCAGACGCGTCAGTGTCAAGGCGGAACCGTCCGGCTCCGGCGGAAAATCGGGGAAACGAGACAACGGGCGCGGTGGACAGGGCATCCTTCAGTCTGTCGAACGCGATTTGTGCCTCGTCCGTCCACACAAACTTTGCGTCCTTGTGGGTCAGACGGAAAAGGGGGTCAGCGATCTCAGCGAAGTTTTTCACGAACTTTCGGAAGTAAGAAGCCAGCCCGAGGAAGCTACTGAGCTCCTTCTGCGTTCTCGGACAGGGCCACTCAACCACCTTCTGAACCTTCTGAGGATCAGTGGACACTCCCTCAGTCGAAACGACGTGTCCCAAGAAGTTGACACTCTTTGTGAAAAACGAACACTTTTCTAGGTTTAGGGTCAGGCCAGCACTCTCAAAACGTTGCAACACTTTGTCAAGTTTGGACATCACGTCATCAAACCCACGCCCGTGCACAATGATGTCGTCGAAATAATGGACGCAGTCACGGGGGGTCAAATCTCCAAGCACAATATCAAGTAGGCGGGCGCAAGTCGCAGGGGCTCCCGCCAGGCCAAAAACCATGCGTGTGTACCGGTACGTACCGAACGGCGTAGCTATCGTCGTCTTATCCCTGTCTCTGGGGTTAACGGCGACCTGAAAGTAGGCGCTGTTCATGTCTAGCTGACAAAATGTGTCAGAGCCAGCTAGAGCTTCAAGCGAGTCATCCACTCTCGGTATCTGATATACGGGTACCTTGGACACGGCATTGAGACGGCGCAAATCGGCAACCATTCGAAATGCACCAGATTTCTTTTTCACGAGGCAAATCGGGGACGACCACTCTCCATCCGATTCCTCAAGTATGCCCCGCTCGACCAGATCCTGAATCTGGGAGCGCAGCTCATCGGACAAGTGTGGCGGAATACGTCTGGGGGGCTGACGGATAGGGGGATGGTCACCGGTATCTATATCGTGGGTGACCAGATCAGTGAACCCCACGTGGCCGTCAAACATCTCAGCGTGTCTTTTGAGCAGCGACTCGAGCTTACCTTTCTGCTCAGCAGTCAGGTCGGAGCCGCACTGGGCAGCCTGTAGTCCAGCGGCGTAGCTCGACCTCTCTCCGTCTCCGTGTGACTGCTCGACAAAGCCAACCTCCAGGCTGGCCAGGGTTCGCTTTTTGGGAATGGTAATGGGCTCCGTGGTCACGTTACGCACAACGACCGGTACTTTGGAACCAGAGACTGTCACCAGAGCACCAACTACCTCCAAACCGTGCAGGTCAGCATCAGTGGGCTCAACGAGGGCGGGGCCGTGGTAATCAGTATGAGCCACAAACGCGTTCAAAATCACCTCGGTGCCCGGGGCTACCACACGATCAGCATTGAGGCACACGTCACCGATGGACACGGCATGAGCGGACACAGAGCGAACGACTTCAGTTGGAGTAACGAACAGTCGTTTAGAGCGCAAGTCAATGACACAAGGGCAGTGTTGTAAAAAATCAATGCCAAGCAAACAGGGCACATCAGTAAACTCAGAAACGAAAAATGGAACGGTGCATGTGACACCAGCAATGTCTACTGGCACCACGGTACGGCCAAGCAACGGAAGCTCGGAAAGAGATGCAGTACGAGCCTGAACGGAGGTCTTTTTCAGAATAAGGTTGGGCATGGCATCAAACACAGACTTATGCAGCAAACTGATCGAGCTGCCCGTGTCCAAGAGACACTGGCAGTCGACGCCGGCCAGTCGGGCCGACAGACGCATGTCATCGCTCAAGGGAACTACATGTGCGTGTGACTTGGTGGTGTCAGAGTCGGGGTGGTCCGGTCGCCGGGGGGCGGGCCGCTCGGCTCCCGACGGCCGGACCCAGTCGCGTTTCCCTGCGACTGAGGTGACTGAGGACACATCACTGCAATGTGACCAACCGTCTGACATCTAAAGCAAGTTCGGTTCCGCAATCTGCAGCGGTCACGGGTGTGTCCGCGTCCACCACAACAGAAACATACCCGCGGGCCATCGCCCTCTCGACGCCCGGGGGTGCGGCTCGAACGGTTCGGAGGAGCAGCAGATCGGACCGCGGCCTCCAAGTCGGCCACCCGGCTGGCCAACCGAGCCAGCTCACCGTCCGTGTCGAGCCGGTGGACGACACTGGGACGGGCCCGTGTCAGGTACGTCTGTGAAGCAATCAAATTGCGTACCTTACTCACAGCACCATCAAAGGACGAGATCCCGTCAGCGATCACGGCAGCATGCAGTTCAGCTGGCAAAGTTGCCAGGAAGTGGCTGAACATCAGGGGACCAACATCAGTGAGCGTGGGAAACGCAAGAGACAGCAGCTTACGAAACCTAATCACGAACGAGTCGAGGCTCTCGTCAGGGCTAAACTTCAGGTCACGCAAGGTCAGGTGCTGCTCAGTCACAGTCTTTGTGACGAAGACATCTTTCAAGCCTGCAGCGGCTGTCTGAAACGACACAGTCTGGTCGGCGGGCAGGCTATCGAAAGCGTCGCGGGCAATACCAGCAAGCGACAGTGGCAAGACGTTTAACATCTGCTCGTCAGACCATCCCCTGAGCCTCCCATACCTCCCAAAATCATCAAGAAACCGTCTCAGAGATCCCTGCCCATCAAAGCGTGGCATCGCAATCCCCGAATCTACGGTCTGAACCGGCTCAGCAATGGCTGCCTCAGCCTTCAAAACTGATTGAGAGGGCATGGTGGCAGCGAAAGTGACAGAAAAAAAAACTCCGCAAATGAAATCAGTCTCCACCCTCACGCAACTAACCGACCATTGTAGGCGGGCTGGGTGTCCTCACGTCAGCACAAATCCGAAGACGAACACCAGCACGCGGCTTCAGAGCGGCGCAGCGGCACACCGGACCACAGCGCAGCGCGCCGGGCGGCGGCTCGAGCCAGACTGGCCGGGCCGCGGCCAGACAGTCGGCGGCGGCCGGCGGGCGGTCGGCGGTCGAGGTCACCCGCAGAGGCGCGCCCAGCGCCGCAGACCAGGGCGGCGGCTACGGTTGCAGGAACCAGACCATGGCGACGGCGACCGAAGACGAAGACGAGGGTCCGAACATGGTACACCGCTGCCACCAGTTGTAGACGGGTCCCGCCTCGCCACTCCGGCTCCGACACGCAAGCTTCACAAGAGAGCTTATATTGCACCGCACCACCGCCACTCGTGCCGGCCGCCAGGACTCCCCCACACGAGAGCGACAACAAACCGAAGAGACATCGGAAACTAAGGTACTAGGGCTGCAACTAAACAGAAACTAAAGTAACAGCCCCGTAGATAATTATGACAATATCAAATAAATACTTAAGTGACGCGAATTAATCAGATATAAAATCGGACAAGAGACAACGCAGGAAACAATAAGAAACAGAAGAGAAGCCGGTACGAAATTAAACGGCGCCAATAAATGGACCGACTACACATTGATCAGAACGTTATCCCGCGGAAAATTTAAAAGTGTTCTTAATAGCGGCACAAATGCTGTTCTGCGGAGCTGATGGTCTAAATGTTACCTAAGCTTGGCGTCAACTTTGTGTCATGATGATATCTACACAGCCGATTGTCTACATGTTCCCTCGAGATTTCCAGCACGTTACCCTGATGATGGCCTAATTGCTACTCGGTCTCAGCCCTAACTGTGCAGGGTGCTCAACTCATGCTGGATGTGTTACGAAACTGTCTTCGTGGTCATTACCGACACGCAACTCGTATTTTTACCAGTTATCAGCTCAGTACTGGCACTGCTTTCTAAGATTTTACTTGACTGTGTAGGCACTAGAGATGTCAATCGGGTACCAACTTTTTGGTATACCGATACCAAACCGATACCAACTCGGTATTTGGTATTTCAATCCTAATATGTTTGGTATTTTGTTGGTATCATAAACCATCGCTAATGTTTAAGAGGCTAAGATATCGGTAAAAAGTTGGCATTTTCCTCATGTTCCCAAGTTGGTTTGTTTTCGGTATTTCTCCACGGTTTTGGTTGGTATTTGGTTTGGTATCGGTATTCCGATTTTCCGTAATTGACATCACTAGTAGGCACACAACTTTTCATCAGCATCTAGCCGGCCGCCGGGACAAGGTAGTAAGACACAATTTAAACGCATTATCCATTTTGGAATCTGTTTTCAGTTCCACCCTCCAGAATCCACCCTCTTGATAATAGGAAAGCCAAGAACATGCAATGGAGCTTGCTTATACACAACATCTCCTTTCTAAAAAAGATATTCTAGATCCATCTGTTATTATTCCCTAAGTCGTTGACGGCCGCCCTGGGGACGTAGTTGGTAGGAGCGTTATTCCGGGACGGGGGTCCGGGTTCGAATCCCGGTCCCGATAAGCAGGATTTTACCGTTACTTGGCACCATGCCGTTTGAAGGAAAGCAAATAAATGCATAAGTTTTTTTTTAAATCCTGGTCAGCTTGCCGAGGGAAAAAGAGGCAAAAAAGAAAAAAGAAAAAAAGAGATATGACAAAAAAACAGCAATAAAAAGAAAAGAAAAAGAACAAAGAACAAGATCAAACGAGAAAAGGAAAGAAAAGGAAAAAGCCAACAGCCCCCCCAAAACAAAAACAAACGGCAAACAAAGGCACTGGCCAGGACCCCTATCCTCCCCATACTCCCATCCGTCCCAATGCACCCCACTGTCTCCTCCCCAACTGCAACTCCGAATGGGCTGTTATCACTATGTGGAAGCCCAAAAGCCGTCAAATACGATTACGATTACGATGTTTTTATTTTGTTTACAGGCGACATTGGCACGCGCGGCCGGGAATGTTCGCGTGCCACCGGTCCGGGGGTGACCCACGCCGAACGACGCTCCTGTAAGAACCTCTGCAGACGCTGTGGCCGCAGGGTCAAACGCCAGGTCACGGAGGTCAAGACATCGTGTAACTGCAAATTCCACTGGTGTTGTCAGGTCACGTGCGACACGTGTACACAAAAGTCGTACAAATATACGTGCCGGTAATGGCACACGTGGTGGTGCACGTGGCGCACGTGCCAAACGTGGCACCAATGGTTTTGGGTGTCATCGCAACACTAAAAGACAACACAGGGGCAAGATGTCTGGAGTCTGGCGGATAAATATCTGAAGGAGTGGTGCTGGTGTCCAGTGGCGCCGCCAAGTGGCAGATTGCGACAGTTTTAGTGTCGCAGTTGGTCGGCAGATGGCAGTGCGGTGAATCTAGTCTATTTGGCGGCGATTTTGAGTGTTGTGTGGCTATGTTCGTCGACTCATTTCTCCTGTAAGAATTTTTGCCAGCTTTTGAACAATGAAGATTGAAGGACACAACCAACCGACCGACTGGGGATGAGGGGGGGGGGGGGGGCACGACAATGCTGGGTCACGTGACAATGTGACTTGCACTATGTGACTGATCACCCGACGACCTCACAGCCTGAATACGTATACGGGTCTACTTGTGCTTAGTAACTGACTGGATAGGTTCTCGCGGGTCATTGCTGAACGGGATTTGCTAGACCTTTTTGGGTAGATGCTGAATCATTTCGTGATCAGGCTTTTCCGTCCAGCGAATTCACTTGATGTGAATCGATGAGCATTGTCTTATGTGTTTTAGCTATTTGTATTATTCGTCTGGTTTTATTTTCCCTTGGGCTTCTTCGCCCTGTTGCCCTATTTATTGACTAAGTTATTGGCGAGCTAACTAGGTGTAGCGTGTAAAGACACAATAGTGAGGCAAATGTCACGCATCGATGGCTCAGGGATGGACATAGAGACCTGTACATTTTCAGCTGTGACAAATCGGCTTTTCGGACGTTTAGCGATGCGACATTAAAACTGGACCAAGTAATCATCAACATTCAAACATTCAAACAATAGTGACACAAAATTTTATTGGTGTCATCAAGCCCGGTAACCTTTCTTTCAAACTGCTTCTGATCTGGATATATGTTTGACCCTTTCTGTTCTACTATGCAGTAGTCATCATGTGCCTGTAATATAAATCATGTGATACATGTGCTCTTTTTTCGTTCCTTCGGATGGATCAGTAATCGCGCTTATGCCTGTAGTACCTAATTGTAATTGTAGGTACTGACACGGATCAGCTCTTGATAATATACCTGCACTAGTAGTTTTTACGAGACGCTGATTAAAAGCACATTATTCGCGATAAATTGCCTAGCCTCAGTTCTGAGTTTGTTTAGAATAATGCGTGGTTCACACCGGATCCGTAATGACGCCGTAACCGTTACGGACGTAATGAGCTAGAGATTTCTCAAGATTCCCCAAGCATTGTGACTTTTGTAGACGAAGTTGAAATGTGGCAACCAGTCGCCGTAAACTGGCAGCGTCCACCGTACTCGTTACGGAACGTAGCAGAAGTTGGGAAAATTGAACTTTTCGGCTCGACCGGCCGCCGTAATGACTTTTATCGACATGTATCTCCAAAACGGTTTGACTGTTTGATGAGCGGTCTTCTTTGGGGAGGGGGTGCATCCTTTCTACCCTGAACTGTGCTATTGATATCACTCATGAGTGCCTGTTACAGCACGTGTCACGTGCGACGAGAGAGGTTCCAAAAGAGCTCGTCATCCCATAACTGGGGAACGGCTGAATGGAAACAGTTCAATATTTGTTTGTTTTTGGCTGGGTGCACACTACACATCCCGTGACCTTAGGACGATTTCGAATTGCCTCAGCGCGTGCGCACGTGCGCACCCCTTTTTCACATCTCGGGATTGGCTGTGCCAATCGCGCCCATATTTGGTATGCTGAATGACATCATGTTTATATGCAAATTGCACAGGTTGACAAAAGCATTGATCTGCACGTGCGCACGTGCGTGCCCCTTTTTCATATCTGGGGATCGGCTGGGCCGATCGCGTTCATATTTGGTGTGCTGAATGACACCATGTACATATGAAGATTGAACAAATCGGTAAAGGCATTGGTCTGCACGTGCGCGCGTGCGTACCCCTTTTTGGCATCTTGGGATCGGCTGGGCCGATAGCGCTCATATTAACCCGCGCGGGGCTGGGGTCTCCAGCCGAACGCGCGGGGCTGGGGGGGGTAAATTTTACCCCCCCTGTTATCTCCCGAACTAATGGTCCGATTTGGAAAATTCAAACGCCAATCGAAAGCTCTCATCACGAACTACTAAAAACATGTACTGAATTTAAAGTTTGAGGTCAAGGTCAAGGTCAGGTCAAGGGTACAAATTGCAAGTTTCTACAGTATCGGCCTTGCACCGTAGTTGCCGAAGAATGGAGTCATGGACTGAGACTGATCGCCCAAAACGTGTTCTTAGGCTACCAAGACAATATTAGTTGCATAAAATATCATTCAGAGGTCAAGGTCAAGGTCAGGTCAGGTCAGGTCAGGTCACCAAAAAGCAAAATATAGAAAAGGGCATGTGCGACACATGTTTTATGGGTCATTTTACTCATAGAACTCAATAGGCACACTCAATAAGTGATATGGACCACCTCTGGATGAATTTCAGGTCGAGGTTAGGTCAAGGTCAGGTCAAGTGAGGTCAAATTTTGAAGTTGGTTGTTAAGGCCTAAAAAGGTGTCTATTTGATGCAGTTTTTCACGGCGAATCGAATGGTGCTATTTTTGTTTCCGTACGAGGTCTAGAACTTCCAAAAAAGTCATTTTTCAAAAAAATTGTGTGTCGTGACGTCATAAAATTTTGAATAACTCCCACATTTTTGAACCGATTCTTCTAAAATTTGGTATGTAGGTGCGCATAGACCACTTCTCTGACATATATTCCGGTTTTTTCGATAGACTCAAAATTTTGGATTTTACAATGGTTTTCCCAAAAAAATCAGTTTTTTGAAAAAAATTAGGCCAAAATCCAAAATTTTCAAAAAACCGAGATAGCCATTTGATAGACAAAGTAAAATTACGTATAACCTTTTTTGTTACGTCTTGATTCCTTTAAAAATGAAGATGTTAGCGGCGTTTGAACTTTTGCCGTTTTTGAGGCGAAAATGGCGAACATGACGTCATTAAAACGTCAATTTCTCAAAAATTTTCCGACGGATTTCGCTCAAATTTTCAGGGAAGGTGTAAAATTGATGTAAGAAGAGGTACTGAAAGTTTGGCGGCGCTGCGCGCCGCCGTTTTTGAGATATCGCAAAAATTCGCGAGGGGGGGTAAAATTTACCCCCCCCCAGCCCCGCGCGGGTTAAGTATGCTGAATGACATCAAGTTTATTTGCAGATTGCACAGGTCAGCAAAAGCATTGATCTGCACGTGCGCACGTGCGCACCCCTTTTTCATATCTGGGGATCGGCTGGGCCGAAAGTGCTTATATCAAGTATGCTGAATGATAACATGCTTATATGTAGAATTTACAAGTCGGCAAAGCATTGATCGGCACGTGCGCACGTGCGCACCCCTTTTTCATATCTCGGGATCGGCTGGGCCGATAGCGCTCACATTTGGACTTTGGTATGCTGAATGACACCACGCATATAAAGTATGCAGATTGCAAAGGTCAGCGAGAGTATTGGTCGGCACATGCGCACGTGCCCACCCCTTCTCACATGTTGCGATTGATTGGGCTGGTCTGGGTAGCGGGTAGCGGTCTGCTCGTGTGCAAGTGCGGACCTTTCTACTTGTAAAAAATCGTATCAACTCGCCGACTGATTTTTAGGCAGCATTTCATGTACGTATCCCTTCAGTACGTCACAACCTACTTTGTATCTCTTGAGTGATGTACATAAAATTCATGTTCCGTAATTGCATTTCACTCGTTTATTTAAAGATAACATTTCCTTCGTAGGCCTAGCCTAGCCCTAATCATGTAGGTATGTTACAGGTCAAGTTCAAAGTCCACAAAATAAATTCCAATACATAGATTCTCGTGCCACGTCTTTTATGCAGTTCTGAGTCAACTTCGCTGCCCATATTGCCCCTGCTAGACTTGATGCTTGGACGGACACTGCACCGCCTCTTCGCAAGCCAATTGAGCAAACTGTACGATGCGTACGTTGATCTTGCCCATGGATAGCAGCGATTTACGAGTGTAGAAAATGAACTTCAGCGTTGACCAGCATAGGCATGTTTTCTTGTTTATGCCAAAAAAGGATAAAAGATTCTCTGTATAGCATCATGCCCACAATTGTAGTTAATTAACAATGATATGCCTCCATACAATTATAAACCACTATGCAAAAGTGATAGGAATAAATTTAAAAAGAAGAGAGCAAAACCAATTAAAATTCTGACGCACCGATATTAAGAAACAGCTCTTAGCTTTAGCCCATTTTTCGATTGTTTATGTATAAGCAAAATAGTTTTGGCGCACTTGATTCGAAGGACGGCGCTCAACATGGCATTTCCCGGTGCACACCGAATCCGTAACGAATACGGCGTTACGTCGCCAAAAAATCGAACTACGCATGCGCGTTGCATTGTGCCCTCCACTTTCAAGATATTATTTAATCGCCGACGTATTCATTACGGCACGTAACGGTCATTACGGATCCGGTGTGAACCACGCATAACTCCGTGACCGAATAACTACTATTTATTTACAAAAACGAATCGCGACTTCAAAAGGCTACGCAAAATAATGCAAATTGAGGAATGTGTTAGGTAATTAAATTATGTCGTGTGACACAGTGACAAGCGAGAATGCGACTGAAATGCCAACAAGGGCCGATTGAAAAGGCATTCATACTATTATTATTAACAGCATTTTACCGACACTCGACGCTATCATTGTTCACCTGTGTCTGTTAGCCTTCCTTCCATATGCAGGCAGACACAGGCAATAGATATTCAATTACCTGGGTTTCATGAGCAAGTAAATGTATATCAGGAACGGATTTGCCTTTTCGCTCACGATTGTAGCTCGTTTGCAATACGCATTTACTCTACTCAAGTACTCATGTAACCTCGGTCAATGAGTGATTATTTTCCACATTTCACAAGCTTACGCATTCAGGTCCCCTAGCATACAACTACACTGCGACGGCCTTTAGGAGCACGTTTGGACGCTATAGGCAACCCGCAGAGCACGCCTGTCTGCCGGCACAGTCTAGCCGCCAGGCCGTCGCTCGCCGTTGTCATGGCGACCGTCGTCAAGCCGCCGCCAGTCGACGGTCGGCGGATGGCGTGCGATGAATGCGGAGTGTCAGTCTGTTGGTGTGTTGGTGTCAGTGTCAGTGTCAGTTTCGACGCATCTGCGTGTCTATGGTGTCCGTGTAGGCGTGTCTGTGTACGAATCGGTTTTGTTGTAGGTATCCGTGGAGTGTCGGTTTTCGTTGTAACTTTCGTTTCAGGGCAGTGTCAGTGTCAATATCGATGTGCCTGTGTTACTGTCGCGTATCGTATTTGGAAATCCCAATAACAACAATGCGTTAAGACGGCCCACTGGACCTCGCATGCGGGTTGCGAGTCTGCGGATGCCGGGTTTTGGATTCGCAGATATAATACTCGTTCATGGAGTGATTTAACCATTCTCTCATGGTCACTACATGAATGCAGTGAAGCCGGTACACCCTCAAAAATTTGCATATTATCGCAATAACAGCACAAAGAACCAAAATTCGATCTCAACAAAACACACGAAAACTCGCAAGTCGCAGCCCTCGCAGATAGGTAAATTGAAAGTTGACTCAAAATAAACAAGTTGGTTCGGATGCTAAAAACATGCAGGCTCGCTTGCTACATGGTGGTGTGGGTCACTCAACATAGAGTGTATTCTTTAATTTGGAAGAAACCCGAAAACCCAAAAACTCGCAAACCGCATGCGAGGTCCGGTGTGGGGCGGCCTCTGTCAGTTCGTGTGATTGTGTGCGCGTCTTAAGCTGTAATGAGCCCAGCTGCGACAGCCCAAAACAGTTATCTCTAAAGCCGCAAAGGCTTTGACTGAAAGCAGCATGGGATAACTAATCGTCTACGATGTTCTCGATGGCCTCTGAAGGCAAATCTTAATCATAATATAAGAATAACCAGTAACCTCATAATATAAATCAGAAATAGGAGCCAAAAGGTTATATTTAAAGTTATCGAATATTTCGCTCCTGGAGCTTCGTCAGCGATAATTACAGAAAAACATATACGTTTTAAACATGGAACAACAAAGAACACTGCAGAATAAATAGCAAACTCATGCTACACTTCGCAAGGGACCGACATTTTTGGCGAAGTTTGAATAGGTACAATATGAATGTATGTATACAGTGTACGTATTTACAATATACACGTATATAGGTACAATAAACAATAGCTTTACATACAAACATAATCGACTACATGTGCACTGCATACATTACACATAATATCATCAATTATTCACATGTGATTGTTATTATATACACTTCAGACTATATGTATCCAGAAAAGTTTGTGACGCATTTACATTTTGAATGATGTTCTCTTTATGATTATACAACATATACATATATATGTATATAATATACTACACATATATACAGAGAAAATATTATACAGAAATATACAGGTCTATCATACATAGACATAAAAATCTGTAAAGCATTAACATATATACAGATGTGGCATGTACAATGCTTACATATATTTACATATATCTATGAGTCATATATCATCTATGTACAAGTGTCACACAGTGTCAGAAAAGTGGCCCGTTTCTAAGTTTTCTTGAACTCGGAAGATTTGTTCTGCGAAAAGTCTTGACTAAAGAAAAGCAATTTTTGTTCTGTGAGCAAACGTTCCCTAAACAGATGATTTCTGTGCAACAAAGTACCTCTACCCATCTATGTCAGCATTATCAGGCTTGATGGAGCATTTCACAATGGGTCACTTAATAAAAACCCAACTGCCTACCCATTTTGACTGATTTTTCTTCTTCAGCAGATTAAGTCATCTCTCTCCAGTCTCCATGGCTACTGAATGAAGACCTGGACTCCTGAATAGAATGCAGTACAAACTACTGACCTACTCCCAAGAACCAGCACCGCCTGCTACTCTTGGTTCACCAGCTGACAGCTGTTGGCAAAACTTTCACTGGTATTAGATTGATAGATATAACTGGTATTTGATCGGCAGCCTGAAGCCCATAAACTGTGATGTGTTATGAACAGGTGATCTGTGAATTGTGATCACACAGTGTGTGCATTAACAATTAATCCTGTATTTTATAATACAAATGATGAAAATTTTGTCACTCTTTTAACATCTGGTTCAACACGTATGATATGAATGAAGGACTACACAGCATGCAGGAGCTGGAAATGGGCAATGCCCCAATGGATATGCAAACTTAACGTAATCAGGTGAGATAAACCTGAAAGGCTTGATTAATTTACACGTACACTGGTCTGAGAAACAACACTACCAAGCTAGTGAGTAGTAAATGGGCAATGCCCCAAATGGATATGGAAACTTTACGTAGTCAGGTGAGATAAACCTGAAAAGCTCAGCTTGATTAATTTACATGTACACTGTTCTGAGAAATGACACATATACCAAGCTAGTGAGTAGTACCTAAATGCTATCAGAAAATTATGGGTACTGGATAAGCATATCACCCATAATACATATATCTGCACAACCTATCCTACCTAATATATACCTAATAATCACATTCTCACACAAATCAAACGAAGGTACCAAACAAATCACAAAAATAACACGCGAGTCATGGGAGACGAGTCATAAGCCTTGGCCTTTTGACGTCTAAAACACTGCCATCGCCGCACCAACAAGCTCGCTCCCCGCCCGGCTCCCTTCATAACGCAGCCGGGCGCAAACTTTTTCTGAGTTCTCGCAGAACATATTTGGTGTTTCCGTGGTGGCAGACTATCCCCTGGTAAAAGTTCCCAATCGCAGTAAAGTATGAAAAAATGATATCAGTAGATGTAAAAAAGATTTTTCTTTTCAAAAATGTCAAAATTTAGCAATTTTATAACGTGTGATGCCCATATTTTACGATAGTCTGCGGGGTCGTTCCGTGCCTGCTAAGGTCAGCTTCACTTGGATCGTTTAAGACACCTAGACATCATTCATTGCAAAACAAGGTATGGCTAGAATGGAAATTGATTGGAAAAAGTTATTGAATAGTTTTTGTTTCGTAAAAATGAGCAAAAAATGCGTATGGGGATAATAAGTGACAGCGTCTTTTGAGGTATCACCTTTTTGGTGCCGGCATAAGAGAACTTGGACGAATTTATGGCAAAATTTTTGTGAATGATATTAAAATGAACAAAATAAACAGTTATTGTCTTTTTGATGCCCTTTTCCCATCTGAATTACACAAAAAATGACTTTTTTTATTTTTCTCGAACTCATGGCAGTAAGATATCTTAACTTGTAATAAATCGACCAAAGGCATTATTTTGTGCTGCATATTATTCATTAAATTTTGTATTAAAATAAATTGAACATGAAAATCGTTTTTGTCATTCGGCAATGAACTTAACTAGCAACAGATACTTTTTAAAAATAAATACATTCTCAGACTAGGCAGCGGTGTCTGGCGCGTCTCCCGCGCTTTTACGCGACTGCGCCGGGTTAGTCTAGAAATTTGCGTGAGTTATTGTAAAGAAGCATAATTTCGTGGGGTAATTTAATAGTTAGATGTTTATGCGCAATATTCTCGTTTTTTCATACTCAACAATATGATTTTTGTTTAAAGGCTGAGATACTGAGACTCATTCGACTTCGACCATCATCGTTCAAGGAATCTGAGGTGGGATTGTTCATTTCTATTTTTGTAACAAGCTCAGGTAATGGTAATACTTAACATAAACCATGTGTTTCAGTTTGTCTTAACTTCTCCCCTTCTTGATTATACCTTCACTTCTACCTAGGCTAAGAAAGTGATATCCAAGGGTAGCTGCTTTCACATTAGTAGCCTTCTGGTGGGTTCAGATTGTTTTCTTGCATTTAGTTATATGTTCTTGGATTTCCCTTGTTAAAATTAGGCAAATGTGAATATTGATATTTATATAGGTATGCATCATTATACTTGAGCAATGGCAATGTAGGCTAGGTACCTGCCTATTTAGTGGATACAAGATTGCATGGGGATTCATTAAGCAGGCGTCTCACGAGATGCCAGATCTGAAACATAATCTAACCTGACCTAACCTTGCCTACTAGCCTACAACCTACAAGCCTAACACCTACAACCTACAACCTACATTGCTATCGTAGACAGATCTGGCATCTCGTGAGGTGCCTGCTTAATGATTACCATTGCATGTTGGTCATGTGCAGGTGTTTCACTTTGATATGTGCTGCATTTCAACAATCTCTACCCATTATGCTAAAAAGAAACTGATATAATGCAGTAGCTTCATGAAAAATTTGGAACCATAGCTAAGTTCCAACTTTGTTCTGCGACCTTTTCAAAATTTTAGTCTGCGAACTTAGATCCCCAAACCACTTTTCTGACACTGGTCACGTACAGTATATATGTATATCATTCTAAGGCTGCAGCCGTGTTAGCGGCCACGAGGTAGTCTGGGTGTTAAGTGGAGGTCTCTGGTCTCTGATGTACATGGACTCTTTTATTTTTCTGTCGGGACCATCCTTGGCGCGAGCCAGAATGCTCAGTTTCAGGTTGTTGCATGTCAGAGGGGTGTGTAGGTGTTGGTTTTGATGAGAGCCAAACGGTGTGTCTATGCGTTTGTTGCGTGCGTCTCCAAGGTGTTCATTGAATCGCTTCCTTATCGAGCGTCTGCTTTCACCGATGTAAAAGGACTGGCCCTCGGGGCACAAAGAACAATCAATCCTGTAGATGGTGTTTTTGAAGTGGCACTTCCCTGCAAGCCCTGCACAGCATGTGTTGCAGCGCCTACCTCCACCTGGACAGTACACTTCACGGGCCACACTTCACAGAGCACGGCAGGAGGCCACCAAAACACATAACAGGACAGACACAGGCACACGAGGTCAGCACGATCAGGTTAGAGCCTACAAAACCCCACTCGTTCTGCCATTCGTTGACGATAAATTGTGCCACATAGTGCAAGGCATCGTGAGGCGCAGTGAAATTGCCTTTCAGGTGGCCTGGAAAGGCGGCGAGACTGTCGGCCAGAAGCTGATTAAATCAGCCTTCAGTCCTCCTGCCTGTCCAGGTGGAGGTAGGCGCTGCAACACATGCTGTGCAGGGCTTGCAGGGAAGTGCCACTTCAAAAACACTATCTACAGGATTGATTGTTCTTTGTGCCCCGAGGGCCAGTCCTTTTACATCGGTGAAAGCAGACGCTCGATAAGGAAGCGATTCAATGAACACCTTGGAGACGCACGCAACAAACGCATAGACACACCGTTTGGCTCTCATCAAAACCAACACCTACACACCCCTCTGACATGCAACAACCTGAAACTGAGCATTCTGGCTCGCGCCAAGGATGGTCCCGACAGAAAAATAAAAGAGTCCATGTACATCAGAGACCAGAGACCTCCACTTAACACCCAGACTACCTCGTGGCCGCTAACACGGCTGCAGCCTTAGAATGATATACATATATACTGTACGTGACACTTGTACATAGATGATATATGACTCATAGATATATGTAAATATATGTAAGCATTGTACATGCCACATCTGTATATATGTTAATGCTTTACAGATTTTTATGTCTATGTATGATAGACCTGTATATTTCTGTATAATATTTTCTCTGTATATATGTGTAGTATATTATATACATATATATGTATATGTTGTATAATCATAAAGAGAACATCATTCAAAATGTAAATGCGTCACAAACTTTTCTGGATGCATATAGTCTGAAGTGTATATAATAACAATCACATGTGAATAATTGATGATATTATGTGTAATGTATGCAGTGCACATGTAGTCGATTATGTTTGTATGTAAAGCTATTGTTTATTGTACCTATATACGTGTATATTGTAAATACGTACACTGTATACATACATTCATATTGTACCTATTCAAACTTCGCCAAAAATGTCGGTCCCTTGCGAAGTGTAGCATGAGTTTGCTATTTATTCTGCAGTGTTCTTTGTTGTTCCATGTTTAAAACGTATATGTTTTTCTGTAATTATCGCTGACGAAGCTCCAGGAGCGAAATATTCGATAACTTTAAATATAACCTTTTGGCTCCTATTTCTGATTTATATTATGAGGTTACTGGTTATTCTTATATTATTATTATTCATCATGAGCCTCAAGCAGAGTTTCAGCTTTTTAAGCAAATCTTAATCCACGCAAAAGCCGATATTATGGGCAATAAAAGAGGCATTGGGAAGTTACAGCCCTTTCGGCAAATTAAATTTACGTTGAATGATGTCGCGATAGAACGTTGTTTACGTTGTCGGTTTCATTCAGAGTTATAGTCATTGTTTTCAGTTTGGAGAAAGCGTTTACGTTCTTGAATGAGTAAAACATGTATTTTGATCACGTAAACACACGCGTAGCACATGGATAATCCGAAGAAACAGTCGACATTGCCTCAATTTCTTCCGCAGCCATATCACATTGATCATTCAAACATGGAATCGCCTCAGTATTTAGGTATCTTAACCCTCGCCGGCACAGGGGGGGGGGGGGTTGATGCAACCCCCCCTAAGGTTTTTCGCGAATAACTCGCGTAAAAAGCGGCCGATCGCGACGAAACTTTCAGTACCCTCGCATTGATCAATTTTACAACTACCCTGAAAATTTCATGACCCTGACCCCAATGACCTTTGACCTGTGACCTCTTTTCTGTGACCATGTTTGGCCGAAATCGCGGTTCGGCGCATGTCGGCTCGCATTAGCCGCGCGTTTGCAAGCTTTTCGTGGTTTCAAACGTTCAAACATGTGATTTGATGTTGCTCCCATGCATTAGGCTGGGTGTCAAAGTCACCTGAAAGTCAGGTCAGGTCATTGACCTTTGGTGACCTCGGGTGACCTCGGTTCACTTTTTCGAGTTTTACATGTTTCTAGGCTAGTTTTTGAAGCTGAATTCGAATTTAGCAACCATTTGAACTTTTACGAAGTAGTTTTGGTGCCTTCGTAACATGTTACGAAGCTGTCCGAGGCGGTTGACACGTATTACGAATACCCGTCACAACCCCTACCGGTTGACCTGACCTGACCTGACCCGACCTGATCTAAATGCTTAAAGACATCATCTCTGATCAAAACTAACACGATATTCGTGATCAGCACCCCGGAAAACCACATAGCAGCCACACTTTACGACTTTCTAACAGGTCCCGATTTTCCCGGTTTTCGGGTCATTGACCTGACCTGGAAGGTCACCCGATGACCTTGGACCTTAGAATTGGGTATCATCGGCTTCCTCTCGTGACGGGCAACACGCTCGTTTTTTCCGCGAAGCTCTAGCTCGATCAGGGGCCAAACGCGAGGGGGGGGTCGTACCCCCCCCCCTTGTGCCGTCGAAGGACTCAAAATGGCCTGTGCCGGCGAGGGTTAAAACATAACATAGGTAAGGACATTCGCAGAACATTTAGCAATGAGCCTTGCTCGCAGGTAACAATTTGAAGTTTATTCAAACAAAATATGCAAAGTGGTTTTGTCACAGTAGCCATCCATAGTAAGCGCTCCACAGCCGACCAATACTGGCCTAGTTGTAACGACTGACATGGTTGAGATGATTCACTCGCCTGACACGAATGACATGCTGACATGACTCGCCTGACACATTAGGGGTGACTGTTATTACACTTGACATGGGTAACCTAGCTGATAAACGCATCTTATCCCGCGCACCACTGGGGTCTGCGTAGAACACGCCCTACTGGCGGGGGGGGGGCTCTCCATAGCCCCCCCTCCTAACTCCGAAACTACTGGGCCGATCGTCAAAATTCAAACGGCGTCTGATAGCCCCGGAAAACTGTCGGGCGAAACCTAATTTCATTGACCTCGAGGTCACCGATGACGTCACAAGTCAGGTCAAAGTAAAAATTATTAGCATTTTGGCTTGTTCACATTTTGGGCTCTGGCCGCCGTCTTACAAGTCAGATCAGGCTCATTTTTGGTTTCCACACTCGTGAACAGATGCTCTAGATACCTTGAGGGTACCAAACTTGTACTTTGATTTTCAGGTCAGGGTCAGGTCATCACAGGTCACGGAAATATTATATCATGAGTCGGTCACGTGACACATGTTTTATGGTCCATTTAGGCCATATATTTCGAATGTGATGTCGTCTGTGTCATTCGAGGTCATTTTAAGTCGAATTTAGCTTAGGTCAGGTCACTTTCAGGTCAAAAAAGGTCAAATTTTGAAGTTAAAATTTTTTCAACAAAAAAGGTGTCAATTGGATGCAGTTTGAGCTCAGGAACACGATGGTGCTATTTATATTGGTGTACGATGTCAAATATGTACTGAAAAAAATGATCTGAAAAATTAATAATTGTGAATGTTTTGCAATAATGCATATAACTTGGCCATTTTTGAAGATATTTAGCTAAAACCTGCTAGAGTTAGTCATAGGTATGCGTTCTATCACATATATTCCGGTTTTGTCGAAAAGTCAAAAACGTCTTGAAAAAATATAAAATATAAAGCTTGAATATTATTATAATTGTTTTTTTTTTCAAATTTTCCAAATTTTGAAAATCCGAGATAGCAGTTTGATAGCGCAGTCAATTCGAAGCCCTTTCATGCAAAGAAATGGGATCTAGCTTAAAAACTGAGCTCTTGGGAGCGATTGCCGTGGTTCAATGTTTTGCGTCGAAATCGGCCAAACATGACGTCACTCTGACGTCATTTCCGGCCGACCTATGGTAGCTACGAAGTTCTAATTTTGACACAAGGTGTCAAATAAATGCAGTCGAAGGTACTGAAAGTTAGGCGTTGATGCGTCAAGTGGTTTGGAAGTTATTGCAGAAAAACGGGAGGGGGGCTATGAATAGCCCCCCCCCCCCCCAGTGGGGCGCGGGTTATGAGCAATGAGCATGCCTGCGTTACAAGCTGGCATAGCACCTGACATGGCTAACACGTTAAGTTACATGACAGCAGAGGTCATTGGTAAGAAAGCGAACAGAGGCAGGAGATAGAGGAACTTAGCTACCGAGCGAGCACTGATTCGCTGTGACCTTGCAACAAGATAACTTGTGAAAAACGCGTTGGCTCAAAAGTGATATGTAACATTTGAAAGTATAGATACAATAACCATCAACCCCCAGCCTAGTAGCATACATTGAATGCCTGTTTCTTGGTTCTAAATGGGAGATTATTTAATGAAAAATAAGGCTTGTAACACTTGATCACGAAAGCATATGTGAATTCAACGTAATCCTGCCTCCCAGTGTTGAAACGTCACTCGATAGCACTCCTAGCACATACTCACTCATACTCATGCACTCATCTCTCGAAACATTAATTTGTAGAAGTTGCGTAAACCGTTCAATGGCTCAGAAATTTTAACAATATCATTAATAATGTTGAAACACACGAAACCATACAAACCATTTTCACGCGAAAAATTGAGATCACAATGTGTGCCAGAAATAACGACTGAACAACAACACTCAAAGACCCTCACATTTTCATGAGCACAGTTTCCATGGCAACAGGAATGGCAAGCGTCATACCGACAAAACTAACAGAACACACCAGTGAGATGTAGATTGTAGAATATACGTTTTATGGAGCTCAAAACTCATCCATCGCTCATACAAACAAACTCTGAAAGCACTGCTTAGAGAAGGTCTGATATTACGTCAGCAATCCACACCTTAGTTTACGACTACGCGGCCTTAAAGGAAAAGGGCCACCTTCGTGAAATATGAAGATATCGTTGTTTTTCATTTTGACATTATTATTTTTCATTTTGTTTTTAAAACTGGTGCCAGAAGTGCACAATTCGCTAAAAAGTATTTAAAACTATTTAACATATTGGTACTATGTTGATACTCTCTACGGCACCTACTGTATGATGGCATAGCGATGACGTCACACTCAAGCCAATCAGCGTTCAGAAGACAGACTCGTCGGATTGTGTCAGATAAGCTGATTGGTTAAAGCTGAGCTGGTTGGAGCTGATTGGTAAAAAACCAAAGCCTCGCCGCGGGTGGCTGTATTGTCGGATAAGAACGCATTCCTGGGATAAGGACGCATTCCTGGCGTATTTTCTTTTAAAATTGCCGATAACTACGAATGGAGGCCGAAATCGGCCGTAAGTTGGTAGACAGATAAGTTTTCGGACACGGGCTACAAGATGGCTATCTCAGTTTCAATCCCCATGTTAAAGGTGGCCCTTTTCCTTTAACCCGCGCCCGGCTGGGGGTCCTGGATTTCCACGCCCTGCTGGGGGGGGGGGGGGGGTTGAACACCCCCCCCTTCTAACTCGGCTCCTGGGCCACGTAGCGATACGCAGAAGGCGGCGTTCGAAAGAGCGTCAAAAATAATGAGGAAATCACACCGGTCAATTTTTTGGCCAGGTCAGGTCACCAGAGGTCATTGAAGGCAAAATTTCGCCGATTTCCAGGTCGAATGTCGACAATTTCCAAGAAGCCAAGGCATAACTCGGGAACCAATAGAGCTACAGCGCCGCGGAAAAGCGCATTCGATAGCCCTATTAACGCCCTTTCTGAATAATTTTCTCAGATTTGACCTAACGTCAACGGTTTTGCCTGCAGGGGGCAAAAACTGCAAAAATAGCCGATTTTTTTCGGAAACAGTTTTTCTGCAATAACTTTTGACCCAAGCCTTGTACGAGCTTACTTTTACCGGCAGCGTGTTCCTCTCGTCAAGACGCATCGAATGAACTATAACTTGACCTTGAAAGGTCAACTTCAAAATTTGACCTCAGGTCAAGGTCATGACCTGACCGGAAAGGGTCATGTTGCATATCAGTCGATCCGTATCGTCGAGCTGAACACATCTAAGCTGTTTTCATCGCTCTAGCATGCCTCTATCAAAAGTTATTTGCGAAAAACTGTTAGATACCATTCGTGACCTAAGATGACCTCAGGGCATAAACAGGGGTCACGGACACCATTTTCATGTTCAGTGTGTCTAAACCACTTGTAATTCAGTGTTTGGGAGTGTTTATAATGTCTTTCGTCCAAAAGAGGCGCATTTCAATTTTCTCCCATAGACAATTATAATGGGGAGGTCGCAAAATTGACCTGACCTTAGGTCATCGATATCAAAATTCTGAGATATACATTTTGTACATGCTATTGCTCTTAGCAATCGCTGAAAGTTTCAAAGCGATCGGTCACTCGGTGTAGCTATGACAGACATTGAAACTTTTTATGAGGTGAGGTCACTTCAAGTGACCTGGTGACCTGACCTTGAATGACCTTGGTCTGAAATTTTCACAACTTGTGTAGAATTGATGCATGATAAGGTGTACCAAAAACGGCGGCGCTCCGCGCCGCCGTTTTTGAGATATTTGCAAAAAACCACAAGGGGGGTGTTCAAACACCCCCCAGCAGGGCGCGGGTTAAAATACGTCGGATACATTGACACAAATACCCTGTTTAAACATTGAGATAGACGAGTGTTCTGTTTGATTCTTGCTTGCAGAAAGCACCGAAGAGCGCCGGGAAGTAGGTAAAACCCAGCTGCTGTTGCCCATGTGCCTGCGAAAAAGAAGAAAATATAAGAGTCAGCTCTGGCTCGGGAGCATGTTCGCGCATTTGTATTGTATTGTATTGTATGGTATTATATTGTACATTTAAGAGAGATCCACATTTCAAATTACGTCGCGATTTGTTTCTCTCGTTCCATAGGCGGATCCGAAAAGTAGTATCGGATGCCGCTTGGCATATCCCCAAAAGCATTTTCAAAATAAGAAAAAACTCGGGTTTTGATTCCGTATGCATTGGTGGACAGTTTATAGTAAACCTTTTCCGATAAAAGTTTTTGAGTTGCCTTTCTATTTAAGTCACAAAATGGCAAATTCTTATCAATTTCAGATGCCGTGGGTGGATATACACTTTTTATTTAAACGAATTAATTACATTATATTTAACTCCGGTAACACATCACATCGTAAAAAATAAAAGTTGTTTCTACCTGTCATGGGATCATTTCCGGTGAATCTTGGCCTTGCACACGACCAGAAAACGGAGTGAGACGACATGGAGACCATTGGAGACCGATCAGTGCCTGGCGGACAGTATGTGCCTGAAAAGGACACAGATCGGTTAAATATGACGTCATTGGGTAGAGCAAGATGCAAACTGCGTACATATGATATCACTGAGACATAACCACACAGATTGGCCAAACTTTGCGTCACTGGAGAATGGGATACCTTGTAGATACTGGACAGCTTATAATTACGTCACTAGGGCCATATCAGAATGAAAATGTGGCCGTCTGGGAAATTGGTGAAATGGGATGCCTAGATGATAGAAGCAACTGTGATGAAGTGGTAAAGCTATACATTGCGGAAACGTTAGGGAAAATGATAATGGGAGGCAACAGTATTATCATCGCAAAACTAAAGCGTTAAATTGAACTGAAATGATAACCTAATGTGATTTTGTCTTATCTAAGTTTAAGTCATCTACAAAATGCTAGCAAATAATCATGCGCTCAAAAGTCAAGACCATTTTACGGATCAAAAATGTCAAAAATGTTAAAGCCTATGCTAAAAAATGACTTACATGGCTCCATCGGAGAAGGAAGAGCAGTGCGGCGCCTTTCCCATCGATTGGTCACTCGCAGCCACACCTGCCGGCCATTGGTGGGCGGCTGGCGTGACGTCACCGGCAGCTGCGCCGCTGATTGGCCGGAGAAGCTGGCGCTGCGCGGCCATTGGTCGCCGGCTGTGTCAAGGTCAGCGGAGCC
>NW_024883355.1:0-102760 GCF_019059575.1 Amphibalanus amphitrite
GGGGGGGGGGGGGCGGTGACCGCCCCCCCCCGAGATCTCGAGAACGAAGCAAGATAGCGACAAGCGGTAAACGGCATGGGATACGCACGGACAAGGTCTACAATTTTTACACAGGTCATTTTCAGGTCAGGTCAAAGATGACGTCACAGGGGTCAAAAAAGTCAAAATGGCGGCGCTAGTTATGGAGAGAGTTTTTCTCGAATAACTCTCGAACTAGTCAATATAGGAACAAACTAAGGGCATCATCGTGATCCTCTCGTCAATCCGCATCGAATGGTATATATGTTGACCTCGAAAGGTCAAGGTCAAAGGTTGACGTCAGGTCACGTGACCTCGAGGTCATCATGTATATCATTCGATGCGCCTTGACGAGATGAACACAATGAGACCATCCGCGCGGCGCTGTATCTTGTTCCTGTACGGAGTTATTATCAAAAAACCGCTGGTGACCTTTGATGACGTCACATGACCTTACAGCTGCCCAACAGCAAAACAGACCTCAAGGTAGTGAAGGTTGATCGTATATGAGGTCATTTATGATTTATGGGGCCATTCCGACCCGTTTTAGTGGTAAAAACAGGGAGTTGATTTTTTCCCCATTGACTTATAATGGCCAGGTCGAGAAATTGACCTGACCTTAGGTCATCGATATCAAAATTCCGAGATACACAAATTGTAACTACTAATGACCTTATAACATCCTGCGACTTTCAAAGGCCTCCGACATCTACTGTAGCTCTGGCACGGTGACAAAGTTTCAAAAAAGTGACTTGAGGTTGGGTCATTCAAAGTGACTTGCGGAACTGACCTAAAAGTTAGGAGGTTCAAACTTGCACACCATGTGCAAAATTGATGAGAGAATAGTCGTACCAAATTTCGCGGCGCGCTATTCGCGAAAAACCTCAGGGGGGGGGGCGGATATCCGCCCCCCCCCCGTCGGTGCGCGTATTAACTTTAGCATAACACCGCGTTACATGACCAGTATAACGCCTTTTGGGGCGACTAACGGAGCGAGCGAGAGGGTGAGCCTTGCACGTGCGAAATTTCGAGGGGTACCTCCAGCTGACTTGTGCACGGCACCCTACTAACCGGTCTCTAGCGATGTGCCAAATTTGAGCACAATCGGCCCAGCCGTTCTCGAGATCTGGGAGCGACACCCTGCACGTGCGCACGTGCAAAATGGGTCCCAACTGACTTTTGCACGGCACCCTACTAACTGTTCCCTAACCGTGTACCAAATTTGAGCGCAATCGGATCAGCCGTTCTCGAGATCTGGAATCGACCCCTGCACGTGCGCACGTGCAGCAGCACCCCAACTCTGGCACATGGATATGCAGTGCCTAGTGGGTGCCTACCTACATGCCAACTTTCAGCGCAATCGGCCCAGTAGTTACCGAGATATTGCAACAATTACAAAACTGACACCTCTTCGTTTTGCACGTGGCACGTGCATAAGGGGTCACCCACATGCATCGGGAATAGTCCAATACTTGGTAGAAGGAATGAAGCTACCCTACAAAAATTACCGCGTGTAAATCGGTCAAGTGGTTGCTGAGATATAAGCCTCGCAAAAGCGTCGGCCGGCCGCTCATACTCAGAAATTTCTGTTAATCTAAGGAAAGACTACGCTCGCTTCGCTCGCTCCGTAATTAGTGTTTCTGTCGCATTATCACATCTCGTGACTAGTATATTTTGGAAAAAGATCGCAACATTTGTTATATTGTAAATAATAATAAATATGTAATATGTAGTACAAAGGTCAACGGTTACCTATTATTTCTTCTGGGATGGGACATTGTTAATGCCGTCTTTCCGCATGTCAGGAATGATCCTAACAACCATCTCGCAATTTTCCGTCTGCTATTTATCCCCTAGTCCAATAACACACCTTCCTGAAAGACTCTTCATGCTTCACAGACAGCAAACGGCCTCATCTTTGGTGCCCTGCTTACGTTATTCACGCTCGCGTGTTCTTTTTCTTTGCGCGCGTCCATCAAAGGCGCAGTGTTTTTCGCTTGGGTGCCATCTCCGTGTTGATTGACTAGCCAATGCGGATGGATGCGTATCAGCTATCTGCTCAATAAGGGCTCCCTGGCAACAGGTGTGTATCCACGCATTCAGTGGCAAGCGGCGGAATGGATTGGTGAATTGGTAATTTGAATCCTTCTCTGATCACTAGCATTCCAAGGATTGGGAGCGTGTGCCTATCCGTGATGATATAATCCGTGCCGGGCCGGAGCTCGGTGCCAACCATACCGGGTACAACAATCCAACAACCCAACTTGAAGAGGAAATATCATGAATGAAAATAAGCTAGTTTAAATCAATAAATTACAAAACACTTGTGCAAGCTACGATAGTTACTGAAGGATATGGACATTGCACATAAGTGATCGTAGCCAGCAATCAAAGTCGAAATATCCAGTGCTTAGTTTACAGCTCGTCAATACACATGCAGTGCTAGCTGCTAAGCGAGGAAGCAAAGCTAGTTTAAAAAAATAGCTAGCGTGAATGAAGTTAGTTACTTACCTACTTCGAGCTTCCCTTCTTCCTTCAGTGACCGAGCTCTATCGGTATTGCCACACCGCCATCATTCTTAGATCGCCTCCAATCTTTTGTAGTGTAGTTTCGCTCGTCAAAGGTGACTGATTCTGCCTACTACTGTCTTCTCTCGTATGTTTTGCTGTGAGCTAGTGTAGATATGCTAGAATCACCGGTTGTAGTACTAACAAAAACACGTAACATTAACGTAAACTAACATTTATCAACTCAAGTTCGAATAACGTAGCAGGCAGCAGCCAAGTTAGATTTGCAGCAGCTGGCATTTCTGCTTGTCCAGCATACACATACACTGTACTAACATTTTCATAATTTCTGTCTGTTGCCAGCTTCCAAGTTGAACGGTCGGAGCAACAACGTCTGAGGACAGCACTCGACATCACTTCCGACTCATCATATCCGGTTAAGTACTTCCGGTTCTGCGTCTGCCACCGGAAGCAGTGAACTTCCGGTGACATGTCAACGGAAGTAGCGGATTTCCGGTGACATTCCTGGCTGCATTCATCATGAGGATAGCAAGAGTGGTGACCATAAGGTCCGAATGGATCCTCTACTACACCGGATGCCACTCACTTCCGGTTCTTCTAAAGGCTTCTTCCGGCTCTTAACGTACCGTACCCCACTTCCGACTCTCTGGGTAAAGTTTTGAGCGACGCAATGCTGCAAGTCAGCGGCTTGCAAGGGAAGCTGAAGGTACGAATGCCATTCGAAGTTCGATCGATGTAGTAACACCGGATAACTCGACGAACAAACCAAGACCCCATGTCACCCGGTACAACACGAGCCGTGGTAAAACTCAACAGCAGAAAGCTTCCCTAAGCCACCGGGGTCACTGAAGACATCTGGTACAACAATCGCCATGGTACGGCGACAGTCGCGATTTTCCTCGCAGAAGTGACGACCCGGTTGGAGTGCGGCTGCGGGGTCACACACTCGATGACCTTTCTCTTCAGCTGACCACTGAAGCGACGCTACTGGTGATTTGCATGTCACCACTGGTGTATCCACGCTGTTTCCGGAACACTGTCCGCAAGTGTGTCCGAAGTTGTGTCCGTACCACAGGTCCTGCACAAACTACAAACATGTCGGCGTAGTTATAAACTCAGAGAAGTGCTGAAAAAATAGCTGACGCTGGCGCAAACGACAGGAATGTGGACACCTACCTAATAGACGCTGTTCTCAGTGAGCTGGGTGGTCATCGATAATGTCTGAGACTGGTGTGTGCAAAGCAGTGGTGCACCTAAGCTATCGCTATGGACTGGAGTGTAGTGATGGGGCTGGAGAGGACTGTGCGAGGAAGAAACACCAAGTGTGGAATTACTCAGTACAGACTGCAGAGCGACGCTGGGAAAAGTGAGGGAGGTAGAGGGAGACTCGAAAGCAGGTGAGCTCAGGGTAGAGTGAAGGAGGAATCTGGATAGAGTGAGAGAGGAAGAGGGACGCTCAACGAGTGCGGCGTTGATAGATCGTAACGATGCGACGGGAAATATTCGCGACTCGGGACAGGAAGTGATCGTGAACACGGCTGGGTTTGGGGAACTGACAAAACCGGAAAGCGTGAGCCAGATGGCTGGCTGCGGCGGCTCAACATAGCAGAATTCATGGATTTCTGTCTACCGCCTCTGCAGCCACCAGGCCAGTTCACAACCGGACGTATGCTGGTCATGACTAGCAAATGAACTGTCATAAACCTGACGGCAGTGGCGCGGGAACCGGGGGGGCTAGGGGGGGCTGAGCCCCCCCAGCTTTTCGGCTGGGGGGGCTCGTAATGTATTTGAGCCCCCCCCCCCAGCTGGAGGAATCGAAATCGGAAATCTACCAACATAATTTCATAGATTCATACATAGGCGTGGGAACCGGGGGAGGGGGCAGTGGGGGAAGCTTGCCCCCACAACTCTGCGGCCGTGGGGGCGGTGCCCCACAACGTTTCATGAGGCCAGGAACCGTCGGGCAGCTTGTCCTCCCCAAATTAGGGGTTGTGGGTCACAAAGGAAGAAAGCATGTAAGTGAAAAATCCACCTATTTCACTGGCTCGGCAACTCATTTGGCAGATTAAAACCTTTACTCCAGGTTGCCAAAAGGTAGTTTCTTCACTCAGCTGAGACGGAATACCTCACTTTTTGAAAATATTTTCGTTTTTTTTGTTGTTGAAAAGGCCAAGGTCTGAAAAATAAGTGGCCTAAAACCGGTGAGAAAACTAGATTTGGGGGTACCCTAGGTTGATTTCTATTATGGTTCAGCCCCCCCAGTCTGGAAGAAGTTCCCGCGCCACTGCCTGACGGTAGCGGCTGTACCAGCGATAAAACGAAAATCAACACCGGCGACAGCCAAATGGAAACCAGAGGAAACGGCACACAGCGCGAGAAGCGACTCCAGATTGGGTGACGTGCTATCGCGACTGAAAATTGAGATAGGACTGAGGAATGGGAGCTGGTGTCCAGCGAGTGATCGCAGCGTCGCGCGGCGGAGATGAGCGAAACTGAGCTTCTGAGATTCGTCACCAGAGTGCTCTGCTGTGCTACTAGGTGGGGCGAGAGTTTGATCGAGCTGTTTTTTCTTGGGACTTTGTGAGTGATGATCAGGCATTGGACGCCGACGGGCATGCGTCTATCTGCTGCCGAAAAGGACTTGGCCATCTAGATGCAGATCAAATCTCACAGAAATAGCTCATCACTGCAATGGCCAGATTATGGCCCCGTTCCGTTAGGATCCAATGTCCATGGATAATTCGGTTGGGACCAGGTGGAGATCACATTGGGTCGTCTAAAACTAGATCTCAGGTTTTCAACAGTATTGCAAGAACTCCAGCTTTCCAATTTCAAAGTACACCTCTTGAATTTCCGGTTTCCCGTTCAGTTGTAAGATCCTTTGAAATATTGTTTTATTGTTTGTTTCGAAGTAGCAAGTTATACGGTCGTTTTCGGTGGCACAATATTGATTGAATTTAGCAACAAAATATCGTTCAGAGCTGCTTGATGAAGTCACATGAGCTCCAACGTCTCTTGAAGTGGAATATGGAAACAATCTCCTGTGATTGACTACCCTGACCATTATTAATGTTGTACAGACCTGATCGTTTGGTCGTGGTATTAGAATGCTACCGCAATTTCTTATGTGTTTTTTGTGGTACATATGTATGGCGATAGGTAAAGATATGTGCTGTAAATGTGTGCTAAGTAATATGTGCAGTACCTATCTAAAATCATCGTTGAATTGTATAATATGGTAGGCTAGAGGGGGTTGAAACCGTCAGGCTATTATATATTCGTTAATATCCTATCATGACAATCTGTTTCATTGAATCAATATTTGTTTTACTTTTAAGAGTTCAATCATCTCACAATTCAAATATATCACGGATAATACGTTAACATGGTGATTTACGTTTGCAATGTAAGTATATTTCATAAGTGTTTCGTTCCATAAACATTGAACGTACTTGATCTCAAAGTGGCATTCCTGTCAATCTCAGTTGCTTTTAGAACATGTTATGCTTATGAATAAGATTGTCTGTATTTTTCCAATGATGTTACTAAAGAAAGGGACGGGGTGCCGGTGTAAATAAGATGTAATATAGCGACAAAGTGTATAATATTACATTGTGTAAATAACGGTACTTCTGTTCGGTACTTTTGTCAGTTTGGATGGTGACTTGAAATGTCCCTCAAAATGGCCAGAAAGATAACAATGCTAACTTATATTGATGACTTGAGTCTTGTCCTTCGTTCAAATTCTCATTTTTATAGGTATCGATATAGACACAATCACCTGGGTGCATGGTGTCTTTATTGACATGCTGTTTTATTTTATGATTTTGCTCACGAACGCTCCTGATGGAAAAATTATTCAGCGAATTATTCGCCAACACATTGGGGAGAATGTATAATTTTTCCTTCAGGCGCGTTCAGAAATTCGAGAAGTGACGTAACCATCAAGAATGTGACGTCACTTTTCGTCAAAAGGTCATTTTTGGTTATCTGAATGACTGGATGATTGTAGTGTTTTCTGTGTTTTTAGATGATGTGATGCGTGGTGTCTACTATAGTGTAATCTACAAATGTCATGTATGTTTTCTTATCGGTACTGACTTTCATCATGTAATTCTCTGTATTTTATCGCCTTCTGTGGTAATGCTATCTGGACAGATTCAGATAGCTTTCAGTGTCACCCTGTGAGTGTCATGGGCTGGCATTGACGTATACAAAATTCATTCTCAACACTTGAACGTTTCTATCCATCATCTAAATAAAGTTGAGTGTTTTCATAAGCGTACACGTATGTGTTATGTTGCCGTTTTGTGTAAAAGTCGATGTTGAGAAAGACGGTGATGCCGCCACTCATGAGGTCTCTCTCTCTCTCTCTCTCTCTCTCTTTCACTCTCTCTCGCTTTACCCGATCGCCCACACTCTCTCTTATGCTCGTTAACTACAACTGAGCCTACAGCTATTGAATGCCACGGTGGGCTGCTGCCTATTTTTGTCGTATGTATGTTGGACTAATGAGCTGTGCGACATGCAGCGGGAAAAATAAATTCGCCGAAGGTGCTCTTCTGTGTGGTGGCTCATTCTGTGTTTGTGCGTTTTCCTCTTGAAAAAATCGGATGGCTGTTGGCTGAGCATGCTTCCGAGAGCCGAGAGTATTTGGCTGAAGATTTGTGATAGAACAAGTAGTTTTTTACCATTGTTTCTCACCTTAAAGGGAGATAATGACCTTTTTCCACAAAATCTGAGTTAGGATCATTTTCTGACAAAACACAACAAGTTATAATGTAAATTAAAACCATTTTGCTCAATGCGGTACCTTGCCGCAAATATCTCAACTTGAAGTCACGTTAGCGGGGAGCGCTGAAAATGACCGTTGAATAAGTACTTACATCACTTTTTGGTACTTGCATGTAATTTTGTAAAATGAGCGTATTCCTTACATTTGATCTTCATCACATCTAGTTAGTTAATGGTCGTCTATAGTGCCTTCAAAAGATATTCATGGTTTGGGGGTGGTTTATGTCTAAATTTACGCAACTATTTTTCCTGTTCATCATCTGAGGCCATATGCTGCTATTTTAGTAGCAACGACTCAATTTTGAATCGGTCCCGCCGACTGCACAATAAAGGCTGAAACAGACTCTTTCCGCGTTCAGGAAATCGCATGCGAGAGCCTATTCAAATACATTGTAATTCTTCTCGCATCAATCGCTTGCGGGAGGTGCGTGCGATTGATGCGAGCGTGCTTCCATGTATTTGAATAGGCTCTCGGATGCGATTTCCTGACTGCGGAAAGAGTCTGTTTCAGGCTTAAAAGAAGATAGATACAACACTTTTGCGGCATCACTGAAAAACTTATGCAGTACTGTTATCAAAATTCTCATAACACCGTTCGACAAACCTGAAGTCTTTTTGAAATAAATATGCTTGTATTTTTCGCTTCAGGCTCTGAGGCCAAAATAATTAATTTCGTAGTCGCAATCGCAAGATTTGGCTGCGTTTCTGGCGCATGCCGTTCATTTGTGGCGCAAAATAATACTTGGAAACAAAGAAGAGTAGGCACTATGTACGAATCTAATTAATTCTAAACCGAATTAACTCTAATTCAAATTAGAATCCTTACAACCAAGCAACGACAAGGCGATAACATAAACAAAAACCCAAGCGTCGCTGTTTGAAACAAAAGCGCCATATACTGCGACTTTTTTTATAGAGAAGGACAAGAAGGACAACGCATTTCGGTGGGTGTTACAAGTACTGCAAGTACTGCTTCTTTTTTGCAAAAATAAAAACCTTTTTCACATACGAAAATGTGCTAGGAAATTTTCATATTTTATAGAAACTACAGTAGAAATAGTATAGATGTCGAGTAATTTTTATTAAAGAAAAAAGAAAGCTCATTATCTCCCTTTAATGATGAATTGATAGAACACTGGAGTAGTTACCTATTCTTCAGGAATGTGTACTTTTTCACACGAAGCATATATGCTTCGTGTGATATAGATGTAGGGGAGACCCGGGAGGTATGGGCCGGTTTTGTGAAAAGGCAATTTTCTTCCAGTGGGCAGTGGCTAGACTCGGTGTTTCACTCTGTGTACGTGAAATTGCCTTTCGCCTGGAACGTGTGCCTGATATTAGGCATCTGGGATCAACTATTTTGTCTCGAGATAACTTTCAATAAATCATGTGCTTTTTCGATCCATCAAAATACACCGGGAGGTATGGGCCATGGCCCGGGAGGTATGGGCCGGTGCATTGTTTCATATTATTTTCTCGACAATGAGAATAATACTCGTAGCTGGTATCTACCTCGATCTCTCTTAGAGCCCAGGAACCGCATAAGCGGCCAACAGCTTGCTTACTTGAAGGTCACTTCGGCCCATATGTATTTTGGTAAACTCAATCATGCACCATGAAATAAAATGAATAATAATTATTTGCTCGAATGAAATTTGAAGTTAAATTTTCGACCTTTCGCGACAAAAATAAAACTTATTGACGGGGACATTTAATGAAAGCATCTTTTTATTTATTTAGGATCACCGGGGGTGGGTGGCCCAAACCTCCCGGTTAGGACGCCATAATGTGCTAAGCATCTCAGCTCATAATCTTGCAAGAAAGCTTCAAATTGTCTATCCAGTCTTACTTTGCATGCTTTAAACTTTATGTAAGCGATGGTCTGACATAATAAAACGAGCCTGGTTTAAATTTATCACGAATTTTCTGTATGTATCGTATTTGACTCGAAGAGGCCAAAAACGCTTTATCACCGCTCATTGCCATAGAAGACTGAAGAAGGTTTTGAAAATCACGTGGGATGTAATCACTGAATGGCTGCTACCAGTTAACGCCGTCAAATGTGTAAAAATACGCAACACTTCTTCAAAATTGCGATGGCCCATACCTCCAGGGGGCCCATACCTCCCGGGTCTCCCCTAGTACCTACAATCTTTAGGAACCTAATGCAATCGCAAGCCGTGCTGAGATATTAACGCAATTTGTATTAGGGCATCGTAACAAGTTTCCGTAGTTCTCTTTGAAGCTCGAAGTTAAGCCTAGGGTACACTTGGCTACCTCTAAAGCGTTGATCCCCTTTCACTCCACACCTCCTTCGAACCCCACTGCCCCGCTTACCCCCCCCCCCCCCCCTCCTTCCCCTCAGGGTCGCGCACTGGTGCCCATGTTTCCACACCATTGGTGATTTACCTGACACTAGACCGCTGCCAGTTGCCACCACCGGCCCCTTTCTCCGTGACAAATTAATTACCGGCGCCTCCATAGGGAACATGAGCGAGGCCGCGTCCAGGGTGTCAGAGTTTTATCGAGACATTTTTGGTATTTCTTGCGGTGGGTTGATGTGCCCCTTTGGCGCCGTAGATAGAGAGGACGCTAGTTTTTGCGAGGGCGCTTTGACGTGGGTCTGCATTTTATATTTCTGCACGATGTTTTGTGTTGTTCTTGCCAGAGCAAAAACGGAGGTTTCCTTCGAAGTGATCGGTCGGGATAGAAATTTTAAACGATTCTCATGGGGCATTATTGTTATGGAAATAGGTACGAAAATTCTTGTGTTGAATAGAATTTGGCTATCGGAAAATAATGAGATCGCTGCTATAATCTGTTAGCATTTCCACTTTCCAGTAAAGTGACGAAGTCCTAAGGCTTACTCTTTATCTACCAAATACCTTTTGGACACACATGCGTCGGCTCTGGCTAAACTTTTCTGAACAGTAAACTACGCTATTTTTGACGAAAGGGTTATCTGTGATAAAACATATGGCTGCTTTCTTCAACAGGCTTGAGTGGCTCTTATTCACAACTATGCATTATCTGAAATGCGTTTACCATATTGTTTAGCACATCAGTCTGTCTCTTTCTACTCGTGACTGCATCACAACCCGTTACTAGATGCATGTAAGGGGTTGTATTCCTATTTCCTAAGTCCAGTATCATCGGGTTTCTTCTGCAAATGTCTAGTAAAAACCGTATCAATTACACGAAACTTATCGATGTGGTCGCCGTCCACCAGAAATTCCTGTTCTGTGTGCGACAGTTGTCATGACAACCGTGCGGCAGTTGTCATGCCAACCGGCCGCCGGCAGATGTATATGATGCTGAGTCTGTCGATCTTTGTTCATTGCTGTCGGATAGCGTTGAGAGGAGAGATAGACTCTCTGAAGTGGGATAACCGCGGAGAGTCGCTTTGGATCGAGCAACGAGAGGTCAGTTAGATCGGAAGTGGAGTTCTGAATCAGCTTCGACGCAACACATCTTTCTCCTGTGTGTCAGTAAGTTGGCTTCTCTGCTGTGACTGAATGATAGTAATGTTTATCATGATCATGGTCGTCGTATTCGTCATCATTATTTTCAAAATCATCAGCTTATGGAGGCTTTTCAACTCTAGACGATAAGGTCGATCTAGGAAAGAAGAGGGTCACCTAGCTGCACTTATCTCGCTTTTCTCCAACCCAGAACGATGGTCATGTCGTGGGTAGTGACTTTCCTCGGCATTCTTCTTGCGGTGTTCTTTTCCATACCGCTTGTGACAATCCTATGGAATCGAAACCTTCTCGATGATCCCACTACGAGACTAGTCATCAGCGCCTGCATCATGTCCGCCATCTGCGGTCTCTTCCTGACCTTCATCGGACTCCTGAACGTGATGCTCTTCTTCAGCGAGAGTATGAACATGATGAACTCCTACAATACGTCATCACTATCGCTGCCGCAGATGGCAGTGATGTCGTCGATGTCGCTTCCTGACCTGCTGTGTGTCCCACTTCTGTACTTCATCATCATCTTCGTCATTGTGATGCGCGTGACGTCCGTCTTCTTGACGATCGACAACTACCACGCAGTAGTGCAGACGAGAAACTACCGAAAAGTGATGGACGTTTGGGCACCAAAGATGGTAACCATGACCCGAGCAGGGCTCTGCTTTGCGGTGTTCTGCGGTGTTGTTAACTTCACGATCAGACTGTTTCAAGCTGAGGATGACGAAGGAAGAAATCTCGAACGGCCAATCTCAGCAGGTGTAAATGAACTTCGTTTGAGTGAGAATTTTTCTGCATTGAACAAAACAAACTATTCTAACATAGGCAATGTTGCGTCTGTAATGAACAAGAGATTCATAATCCCTGTCTACGGATGGCACAACTCTTCTAGTTTCTTCAGCTTCATGGCCGCAACCAGCGACCTGGCATCAGTTCTTCTGGATCTCGGATCAGCCTGTCTTACTGTTCACACAATCACCAATGGTCTACAACAGGAGCACCGCATGTACGAACGAGGCATCTACGATCTCACCAGTCCCTTCTTTGCGCGCCTGAAGCTCTTCAAGCATCTTTGTGGCATCACTTTCGCGTCATCTGCTCTTGACATCATCTTCACCTGCCTCGGCATCACCGCCCGTTTGTCGATGCAGTACGAGCTGACGTGGTGGTTGATGATGGCTCGACTGCTTTTAACGATGCTGGAGCAGGGTTGTATACGACTCAATCAATAGCAATCAATTCAATCACGACAAATTTGGGAAACCAATCAAATCAATCAAGTCAGAGCAGTTTTCGGGAATTGATTCAATCGACTCAAACGCGACAATGAAAGGAATCAATCAACTCAATCAAACGACTCAAACCAAGACATACATTAGGTTTTTTGCCCCACCAACTTGGAAAAGTGTCCATAGCAGTCTGGTGTACCTACCTACCTACCTACCTACAGAAGAAACATAAAAATATTGTCATTTAAAATTATAAATTGCCATGCCATTCAAAGTTTCTATGTAATGAGGAAGGATACCTAGTGATGGACAGGTGGATCATGATATTGAGGTTCAATGGGTAGAATTGGAGCAGAAGTTTCATTTAATGGGTGCAAAATAACCCAGTAGTTGACTCGCCCCTTTACCCAAATCACCACCTTTCACCTAAAAGTTTGAGTTGTCAATTTAATTTTGGCCATATTCCAGCTAAGTCATCAGGCCATCTACCCCATGTAAAGCCCCTGTCTGTCTCTTATGTGAGTTATGCGGAGCTCTTCTGAAATGAACCCTGAACATAATGAACCTAGCTAGGTTTCATGCCACACTGACACCATATGAAAATGTTGAAAATGTGCTACAAATTTGACAACTTCATTAGGTATGCTTTATGAAGACAGCAGGAAATCAGGTAGGTACCTTACCTGCCTAGATGTGTCACTGGCTACCAATAGTACCAACAAAGGTAGATAGGTTATATGTGAAGAATTCAAAACCTTTTATTGCAATACTATTTGAAACTGTTAGGACTGGGGAGATAGGGATGAGGATTAATTAAAAGGAAATGGAGAGGACAGGGACTCTGGAACCACAGGATAAGTTAAGGACAAAGGAAGTAGGAACAAGGAAAATTAAAACGCGAAAACGGCACGGTGTGACTGCGAAACTAGAAAAAGTTTTGCCAATAAGTATGCTAAGCTTTTATAAATCCTTATTCTACGTCTTTTGATTTTTTGGTAAGATGACGTCATTGATTATCCTGTAGTAATGGTAGATCATCATAAAATAAATCGATTGTACAACACCAATTTCGTTTTAATTATTATTTCATTTGAAATAAAACCACTTAATAATATTCGGTAAAATATTTTAAGGAAAATGAAAGATATTAAATATGTTATGCTTAGGCTCACGGGAGAAAAGGATCAACAAACGTTCTGTTGCAAATTAAACAATGCAGGAAATTAGCTATTAATTAGGTACGTAAACGTAATTAGCGAGACGAAAACGGCGCTTTTGTTTCAGTTACTTTTGTAGGGTTTTCAGATATTTATAGAGTTCAGTGGGTTGTTTCTGAGGAGATGTGGAGATGTGAATTGTTAATTAATCACACTTTATTAGTATATAGGGCCTTGCACTTAATCATCTGGATTAAAAAAAAAACGTTTCCTGCTGAGTGCAGAAAGGTAGGTAGGTGCATCGCCAGGTTCTATCATGATCACCAGGATTGGAGCAGTTATTGCAGTTGAAAGTCAAAGCTGGCTGTTCATGTTTAGGCCCTGTTCTTTATTTGGCCATCTACCCCATATTGCAGTTGTGATGACAAGCAGTTTTCAGTGTAGTTTTGTGATCTTTGATGTCATCAATTGGTGTCATTATTTTTCGTCAACTAAAACTTATTTGAATTTTCCATTCAATCGACTCAATCATACGAGTCACTCTAATTTTCGGGAATCAAATCAGTCAACCAGTCGCTAAAGTCAAACGAGTCAGTCAAACAGTCATCTCGAAAAGTCAATCGACTCAATCCAATCAACTCAAAATACGCGTTGAAACAAATCAATCAATTCAATCGACTTGATTGGTATACAACCCTGTGCTGGAGACGTGGATGGCAGTTCTGAATAGAACACCGCTCAGGGAGGCGATTTGGGTGGGCTGTCGATCACAGTGTCGCTGCAGACCAAGTGAGACTGCTTATAGAGACAGGGATGGGGATACGAGGAGGCCCACTGCGCTGGTGGCGTGGCAGGAGAGGCAGCTGTCCAGTCCAGTCAGGTATTGAGCGCGAAATGGCCGAGGAAGGCACTAGAAATGTAGCTCAGTGTAGTCCCTATGTATGCTTGGTGTTCTCCCGCATTCAGTCGACGGGTCGAAGAAATCGGAGAGGGAGGGTCGAAGAGATCGTCAGGAGTGCAGCAAATCAGTGTTCTGCTGTTAGTTTGACCATGCGTATGGCATTTCAAGCTGCGGACTGAGCATAAAATCGTAATTTTCCTACTGATCACGAATACAAAGTGATCATTTAGGCGACCACGGTTAACCAACAAACATGGCTTAAATGTTTGTTTTGTGTCTACAATACATGGACCGTGATAATAACGGTACTTCACGGTGTACCGTAATAATATACATAAACGTAATAATAATAAGTAATAAACGTAATAATCATGTACGTAATAATATACATGTACTAAAAATTACAATGTATTTACCGGAGGCATACGCCATACACATTACACAATACACATCCGCAGCTGATATGGAGTACATGTCAGCTACGGATTAAATACGTTTCTGTCAGACGTGACTGTAGTATATTAAAGGTAGTGTGCCACCTTTGAAAGATTTCCCATTTTATTTTTCCTAGAATAAGAAGCTTCTGTTTTTACCTAATATCGCAAAAAAATCAAAAATGGGCCTGGAATAGTGCCTTTTTCGCCTAAAAGTTTATCGGTTTTTAGATATGTATAACAACTGTAGTGGGCTCACCTGCAAACAGGCGTCGGGCAACAATCGCGAATGCGGCGCACTTGTGACAATAAGCAAAGGTCATTATAGTGTTACGACCATACGACGTACGGGAATGAGTTATCAGCTGTCTAATCGTAGACAACACAATGTCGAGCCTTAAACTGTAAGCCCGTATTGGTATTGTTTCTTTTATTTGGCTGTCGAACATTATTTATGGTTTGAAATATGATTTTATGTAAAATAATTTATATGAAAAAGCCGTCTTATAAGTTATGACCCCATTTCACCACACGCAAGTGGCAGAAATGACAATGATCAGCTGACGCATTTTTCTTGGCCGAAGTCAGAGCGCGCGGCCCGACGCACCACGCGTATTTGGAAATTCCGACCTCGACGAGCATCAGAAGCCAACTAACAGGCGTGTTCGAAACCGCAGGAGCTGATGATGAACGGGTTTATCGAAACTTGATTGGATGAGCATATCGGTAATAGCGATTTCAGTGTGTGCATTTATTGTTCATAGTGGTGTGAAATGTGGTTGGGGTACGACCGACAACCCGTCGGGGCGAATTTCGCTCTGGGGTACTCAAAATTTGAAGAATTTAAGACGTTTCCATGAGTTTTGAAGGTATGGATAAGTTCTAAAAATCCGGTTCTCCTTATCTGGGCCATTAACTCCATACGGTCCAAGAAAGCTGGCACACTACCTTTAACGTAAAAGCAAGAATGAAATACGTAACGAAAGAGTTCAAATAAGCGCCAAGAAAGCACACATCAGCCTCGACCGGCCGCACCGCGCGCACTCCTGACCCGACCGCCGCGCCGGTCAGCTCGGCGGGGTCACCGCGGTCGTGGCGGCTGCCGATTGGTCCGCGCGCTCGAGTCCGCGCCCGCGCTACTCGGCCGGCGCCGCCCGGCGCACACAGGCACGGCATGATGGAACAGGATCACGATACCACAGTGACCAATGAAACGTTTCCACTTTGCTCATTGCAGCGAATTCGGCGTTACATAATTATGTAATGACCTTAGGATCAAATGCACGTCAATGCATGCGAGCAGAGACTACTTACCACTAAAACAGTGAAATGTAAAAAGCGAGAGAGAGAGAAAGAGAGAGAGAGAGAGAGAGAGAGAGAGAGAGAGAGAGAGAGAGAGAGAGAGAGAGAGGGAGAGAGAGAGAGAGGGGGGAGTGAGATCCTTCTGCTACAGTGCTTCGCCTTACCAATGGTAGCTTACATCTAATAACGATTACACAATACACATTGATTCGTGTTTACCCGTACATAGGATCACTGGAATCGATTCCTTTTTCATAATTATTATCCGCCCTTCCGTTAACCACCATTCAGCTTAGGCCGCTCACAATCCCCGTTGGCACTCCAAGTGATCCTCCCAAAAGGCGCCTTCTCCCTCCCCCTCTCCCCCCTCCCATCCCGATGGCTACCCCTGCCGTCAGTATGTCGGAAGTCCGCTCCTGAAGCGTCTCGTCCTAATCGTTCCGACAGCCTTGCCCTGCCGATAATAGCCATGTTTTTGTCTTCATCATACATGCAAATGCGGGCCACACCGGGCGCCGGTTGGGACATAAGTCAATCAGGGGTGGCGGGTGCTCGCGCAGAAGAAGATCCGGCGGTTTCTGCCGCCCGCTCCGGCCCGATGGGGAGGGGGGAGGGGGTAATTGGCGGCTGATTTGAGGTACCGACCGGCGCGGCCGCGGTGGTGGCGGCGGCGGCGGCGGCGGCAGGCAAGAAGGTAGGTAGCCCCTCAGTCGCTCCTTTGAGAACCGCCAAGCCAGAATAATGAGTCAAACAGACTCCTTAGGACCGATGGTCTGTCCATGTCGGCTACCGCTCGCCCAACGCGTGGCTAGTCGAACCCCGTCAGCGTTTTTTAGGTAATTCACAGCGCCGGGAGTACTTCTGCGGTTGAGCGCTGGTCGAGCTTCGAGGAGGGTTGTGTGTGGCTGTGGTCAAGGGAGGGTGAATTTGGGTGGGCCGAACGGTGTAGACCGATGTTTGGTCCTGCTCCTACGACCATGTGGTTCGACCATGCGGTCAGCCACTGTAGGATCCTGGGGTCGGTGACTGAAGAAGAGAGCAATTACGCTCGAGTCTGAATCGCTGCGTGGGAGGTCATGCCCTTTCAGATGCTAAGCAGACTGAGGAGACATTTTACTCGGACTGTGTTTTTTTGTTCGTTCATTCATGAATGTCTTGGCGGCTCGTTCTAAGGCGAGATGGGACAGTAGTACTAGCGGAGTCAAAGAAGTTCCTTTGGAATACAGCGAGCTCAAAAAAGTTTTTATTATAGGTATGTCTTTTTCGAACGGTATTTTCAGCATCTGTGGAATGAGTAGAAGGAAATGAACATGTGAAATCATATTGATTTATCAACAATTTCGCTACAGTCCATTGCTGGTTTTAACAACACCGTCCGTGCAGTTGTGTGCCGGTTATGGGGCATCTCTTTCCGCTGCAGGTAGGTTTCAGGCACGTGTCTATTTTCTATCCCCCTCCTTCCTTAAAGGATTACCTCTTCCCTCAGTGGGATGTTATTCACCGCTCTCAAAGCAGGCTTTGTCTGCGAATTATTCACAAACGTGTATTATCCGTATCAAGTGTCTGTGGGTTTTTCAAAACAGGATAAACGCATCCGCCCAGGTCTGCGTGGCTTTGTTCGTTATTCAAAACCTGTCAATATTCTCACTAGCTTCACGTTAAAATCCCTCGGTGTCGGTCAGAGGTGGTGTTTTTAACACTCCAGGTGCAAATGGTCCGTCCAAATGGTTCACTAAATCCACCCAGAAAGTAGATTTACCTCGCCTGGGTCCGGAAACAGGGGTGATGGAGAATTAAATGGGTCAGGACCAGAGCTACCTGTGGTTGTATGAGGGGGGGGGGGGGGGGGGGTCGGGAAGCACTTTGACCGTGCCCGCTGTTGACTGACACTCTGATCACACTCCATGACTTCAGTTAATTGCATTGGCTCCGATACTAGCACATCTACGAGTATGTTGGCAGGACTGTCGACGACCTAAACTGTTAATTATGTTTAGGCGTTAGCACGCGTAATTTGGCCTAGTCTCTCAATGTATTTCGTTTTGTAGTTAAATACTTGCTGGCTCAATTTTGTTATGTATCTATTTACATATACCTAAATTATGTTATTGTTTCTTGTTGCAATGAGACATGTGGGCTGAGTTATACGGAAAAAGCTATGGAAGAACATTTTGAACAGCTGTTTGAAACCTTGAGATCTATAAAGTGAAATTATCTGATGCCTAAGCCGTAATCGCGACGCTTTATGTGGGAGGCTTTTGATGTCAATACAATACAATACAATACAATACAATACAACTGACCGAAAAATTTGCATCTGATATTTCGATAATTATTGCAATTAATCCTTTTTTTACGTTGTTTTCCAAATACGCTCAGTTACTCATCTTTCCTAATGGAGTTGTCTAAATTATTATCAAGCATTAGAACTCAGCTCATACCTACCATAATTTGGATTAGTGTCTTTCCGCCGTGAGAAAGCAGAAAGGGTATTGGCTTTGGCAAGGAAAAAGACTGCCTTGACTCACATCATCATGGTGACTGGCGGTGGTGTAGTTTTCCTATATTACAGATGAATAAGTAGGCGGACATTGCAAATGAATAAAATTAACATTAACGTTTTATTCCACCATGTTGTCCTTTGAGGAAGACGTCTGTTTTTTGTGTTTCATCATTATCTTGATTTTATTTGTTTCGATTATGATCACAACATAATGCTGCCAGGCCTAATTTGTAAAAGTAGCGTCTGCCTTACATAAAACAAAATTACAAATACGAAATCGCCAACGAATCTGAACTATATCAGCCCCTCTCCTCTCCACTTCCAAGGCACATCACATAGGTCCCTATTTAAGCCCCGCCCCGTCCCGTGCCGTGGACCAATCAGCGCCCCAATTTCCATGGGGCGCGCGCCCGCCGCCACCCCGCTAAGAAAGACCTCAACGCCGCCACCCGACTTCAGGGCACTAACACCAGAGCAGCTGCGTGCGCGGGTACTCCTGTTCTTTGAAGTGACGCTGCACTCACGTGCTAGAAACGTGTTCTAGAACAGCGTGATAAGATAGCTGAGTCTTTGGCCTGTTTTGGCTTGTGTTGTGGCGTTTGCAAGTTTGGATCCTGCAGCAGCAAACGTGGCTCTTTGAAGGCGTCAGCTCTTCAAATATCTGCCCTTCAATCTTCAAGGCAACATCTCTTCGTGAGATCAAGCGGCTTTCACCGAGGTCAAGCTCGTGACCTGGTGACCTGGCAGTGACCTGTCATGACCTGGTCACTTCCTGACAGTCCTGACAGTGGTGTCGTGCTGGAGGACAGATTCACCTGTGCGACTGTTCCCATCAAGACATACAACATATCCGACAGCATGACCAGCCCACGGAGAAACACAGGTGCAGTAGTAGAACATAGTGAACGGCTCTACCGCGACGTGCGGCTGGACGGTGGACAAGTGGAAGAAGTTGATGCTCCACAGCAGCAGCAGGATGCTGAGAATGTGACGTCTCTGGTCAAGGTAGAGAGTCCTGGCAGCTGCTACGATATATATGGCGGATTCACGCTAAAATCAGGTGAGATGAGTGAAAATGTATTGATTTATAGCGATTTCGTAGTAAATATGGAAAGATGTTTATAGCTGACTTCATATGCATAACGCTCAAGATAAGGAAATATTTCAAAATAAAGCAAAGCACTCGTGCTCTGATGACTGAAATGCAACGTGTTTTTCATCGTTTGACATTAATATTTATTTTATTTGTAACGCATTCTGCTTACTTGTGTCGACCCAGCTCCTAATCACCCATAACTGTCATCGGGCATCATTCGTTAGTTTTATCGCTGTTGTTTGCATAACTATCTTGCTAATTATGTTTTCATCTTCTCATTTCAGACTCCGGAGCCGACTTCTCTGCCGGAAGTCCGCCACTATGCAGCCCTCCGTGCTCTGCCTCGCCCTCCTCCCACTCCTCCGCCCCTCTACCTCCTCCCTCTCGCCTCCTCCCGCCCTCTCCCTGCCAACTTCCTCTCTCCAAAAAGCGGTGTCGTCGCGCGCTGACTGACGAAGTCTGGCGCCGTCGAAGGGAAGGAGCCAACTGTCGAGAGAGACGAAGGATGCAGAGGCTGAATGAGGCCTTTGACCTCCTACGGCAGCATCTTCCGCAAGGCAGTGAAGCGCAGCTGTCGAAACATGAGACTCTGCAAATGGCAATGGAGTATATCGCAGCGCTGCAGAGACAGTTGTGAGTGTGGTGGTGGTTGGATTTGACGCGGTGGAAGAAAATGTTGCAAGGGAAGGACTTGGTGGGAAAGGTTGTTAGAAGGAGGGCATTTGACTGTGTGATTCTCAGGTAGGCATTGTGTCATGTATGCTTGGTGTTCATCAGTGTTCAATTCTTTTTACGTCGTATGAGACAACGTGATGCGTTAACTAATGTTGTGCCTAGCTCAGAGATTGATTCGCAGTCTGACGTTGCGTTGGTGTGCTGACTTGTTGTAGCCCCTAGCTGGTAATGCTGAAATGGCTGCGTGGTGACCAGGTTTCCAGGTGAAACGAAAAGGCTTCATCGCGGAGCATTTGACCTCACTAAGTGAATCGTTCGTCGGTGGGGTTTGTGTACTACTGAAGTTACCGTGGCAACAAAGATGCTCAGGAAATCGTACCTGAAAAGACCAACTGTCAGACTGTGGACTGTAGATACACGTACATATTCCTGTTTTTGCGGTGCCAGCAAATGGCGGCATTGACGCTATTTACCTCGTGAAAGGCAGCCAAAGGTCAAACCTCATTTTGCTCAACATCACTCTGTGAGTGCAATGCTATTTGACAGTGCCCAGGACATGGCGTAGAAATGAACGTTTGTCGATGTTTGTGTGTGCTGTGATCTCGTGTCTGCCATATATGGGTCCGCAAAAAATTCTTTCCAGGAATGCATCCGGATTGATGTATCTTATTGGAGAGGCGTCTCAGATGAGAAAATCATTTTGAATTTCGTGTTTTGACGACGATCTCGTCGTAAGACGTGCTTTCGTGCTAGGTGTTTTTTTTTTCCATTACGTTTGTGTGCATTGCATAAATACATTTTTAAACATGGAAGCATGCTTGTAAATACCATCAGGGGGCGCGGTTATTGAGAATACTTGAACGCATATGAACATTTTTCGCGTGGTCAATCGCAAATAAAGCACCAACCGAAAACCATCCATAGCTATTAAAAACAGCGTGAACGACAAGTAGACTAGGAAAGATCAAATAAGAAGAACAGTGCAGCACACAACGAACTCTACAAGTTGGATTGTACATACAATGCACTTATCTCGCCAAACGTCCAACACTTCTCGAGAATGGCCCCATGTCTACGGATAGATGTGTCTGAAATACAATTTCAGTCATGTCACGGAAATCAAGCAACTGAGGCATACAAATGCAAGCACAATCAATAATCAAGATGGGTACCTATCGAAAAATGTGTAGAGCGTTTGCCTGTATCCATTCTCCTCACGCTCGTTTCGGGGGGAGGGGACGGAAGCGCAGATCAGCATTCCTGTCACGTACACATTTATCGGAATTTCAATTTTATTCCTTTGTCTTGTCGGGTGCACAAGAAACAGAATTTCGCTCTTGTGCTTTGGTGAGAAAGTAAAATGAAGCCTCAGATTCTGCAATAAGTGTTTAAACTTAAATTTATTTTCTTATTCAATCGTAAATTGCATTCATACTAACGCAACCTACTTTTACTCGTACGCCCCGTAAAAAAAAAAATAAGAGGGCACATTGTCCTTCCCCATCCTTCTACTATCTTCCTCTCTATTTCTCTCTCTCTCTCTCTCTCTCTCTCTCTCTCTCTCTCTCTCTCTCTCTCTCTCTCTCTCTCTCTCTCTCTCTCTCTCTCTCTCTCTCTCTCTCTCTCTCTCTCTCTCTCTCTCTCTCTCTCTCTCTCTCTCTCTCTCTCTCTCTCTCTCTCTCTCTCTCTCTCTCTCTCTCTCTCTCTCTCTCTCTCTCTCTCTCTCTCTCTCTCTCTCTCTCTCTCTCTCTCTCTCTCTCTCTCTCTCTCTCTCTCTTATTCACTATTCCTTCTCCCCTCTTTTCCCTCTCCGTCTCTCTCCGTCTATCTCTCTCTCTCCCTCTCTCCTTCTTCTCTCTTTCCTCCTCCTCTCTCTTTCCTCCTCCCTTCTCTCTCTCCAGTCTAGTAGCCCAGTGCCGCGGTGGCGGCGGCAAGTCAAAGGCACCTCCCGGGGTTGGTGATTAGCACATACCTCTACGGAGCCGCACGGCGGCGGTGGTGGCACCCTCCCCCCCCCCCCCCTCCCTCCCCATCGTCGACAGGTGACCGCGCGTGCTGGTAGGGGGGAGGGGGGGCGTGAGGACCAAAACAGCCCGGCAGGTGACCAAAACTGGACTAAGCCGTCCAGACGTTGTGAGCTTATTGGGAACTTTGTTTGGTGCTTTGTGGTTAGCCGGGTGACTCTCGTCAGCCTTTGGTTACGAAGGGCTTTATGGTCTTAGTTCGTTCAAACTGATGCGTTTTAACTGCTCCCGGGAGGTAAGTGACCCTTAAAATGTGTGGAAGGATAAAATCCTCTTGGTATTCTCAGATGGCCTGGAAAAGTCGTCAGAATGCTCAATAATGACAAATATGTTATTACCCGCATAGTCTCAAGTTATTTCTTAACGCAGCCAAATAATTTAGAGTAAAAGATCAAGGATGTTATTTGGTAAACCACTTGGCCACAACAGCCACATCACACCTAAAAGACGGATTACTCTCGTAAAATATCACAGCATTGATTGCCTGCAGCACGACAAAACTTGCGAAAGAATCCTCACATATGTAGCTAACTGGTATGACCAAACCCGGAGCTTCTTGAAGGCGCGAGTGCACAGTTTGACTCTCTCCCCATCTTGCTAATTTTGTCTTATCTAGTCAGCAGTCATTGCATACAGTCTGTGTCGCATCCTAAACCTGGCTGCCCCGGGCAAGACCGCAAGACTCATGCTTCTGACCATCTTCATTATACAAACCGTCTCGGTCGGCCTGCCGAGGGTCGGACAGGCCAGCCGAGGTTAGGCTCGCACCGGTAATTGGCTATGGACCAACGGGCGCGAGGCGGGGGGGGGGGGAGGCGCCGGAACCCCCCCCCCCTCCCCGTGGGGGACGCTCACCGGAAGCTAACTGCCGTGGGAAGATGCTGCCCAGTGATTTTAGCCGACAGGGCCAAGGCCATGTGCGTGTGGGGATGACCTTGACACGGGATAACTTGAATTGAAGCAATTCCTCAACGAATGTGGGATGCTAAGGGATTTTAATTTCGCTAAATATGTGCCTATTGCTGTCATGTGCATTAGACGAAGTATTGCATTGCAACAAGTGTTCCATTTAACCCACAAATCCATATACATAAAACAATGTTGTCAAAAAGAAAATGTTACTTCAAAAAATTGTTTAATAGACACGTACCAATAACTGTGCTTCTTTCTTCAGTGCTCATATCCCATCATTGCGTCTCGTCATCCGTCGACAATCTCGACAATTTCTTCCAGATTCATTTCATCTATTTTTCTTTCAAATTTGGTGGATCAATACAAAGCACTTCATGTGAGGCCGTTTCCTGGTTACCAACCCAATGCCAAGAGACTCACTATCGACCCACTGCGGCTAGGAAGCCCTGTTCGGCTCTTCTGTTGACGTCAAGCGGCTAGTAATTCTCCAGGACAGTAATTGCGTGGAAAATCAGCCACCAACACAACGCTCCGACCGGCCAGCCCCCCCCCCCCTACCATCCACGGGGGGGGGGACGCGTGTGGGCAGACGCGGCACCTTTGAAGGCAGGAGAGGGGTAGCGTGGGTCGGCGCCACTGGGGGTGCCCCTCCCATCCCTTCCTTACCCCGCTCGGGGTGAGAGGGGCCATTCGCAGAATGCCAGTGTAAGTTGGAGTTCATGTTGTTTTTATTTGGACCGGCTGCTCTAAAAAGGGAAAACAATGGTACAGTGAATCGATGGTAGTGGAATTATATGCAACAATAATTTTTCATTAATGTGAGGTTAGTGCTTGTGCGAGGAACATGTTCATAAATAGTAGAAAATGTAAAAACATGACCTTATTTCCTCGATAATTGCCAAAACTAATGCTGTACAAATATATATACATTCTTTCAAATAAAGTATATATTTGTACAGCATTAGTTTTGGCAATTATCGAGGAAATAAGGTCATGTTTTTACATTTTCTACTATAATTTTTCATAGTGCAGAAGCGGTAAAATTTTGAGTTGAATCAGTTGACCAGTTGACAATACCTACAGGGTGTTTTTTTTACTTGTTAAAAAGTAATGAGGTCTAGTGGGGTTAAAATGCAAATATATCTTGCAAAATTATATACCAGGATGAAAAGCATGCTGGGACATTTTGATTTCATGCGGACACGATGCGAAGGAACGTCCATCGTGTATTTTACTTGTGCTTGAAGTTACCCCCTCTATCACCGACACGAATCAGCCCGCCTGAGCACGTGTTGAACAGCACCATGGACTCCCATACTCATTAGGCGGACTGAAAAGGCTCCTATCGCCCATTTTCAGCTCTGCCAGATATTTCCACTGTTTTCTTGTTATATCTGCCATAGCTGGGCCCAAAAACTAAAAGTTTAGGGAGGGCAGGTCGAGAATTTTGATACTGGCGGCCCTGATGGTGTCTGATTCACTGTTTTTCTTTCTCCCTGAAGACTGATTCTTCAAAAGCTGCTCATACGCCAAATGGACTGTTTGAAGGTTATTTATGACTACAAGCTTGTTCATGCGTTATTTAACCTCTTTCTGAGGTATCTCCTTGATCATTGTATGCTTCGAACTGCCTCAATGCTTCAAAATCATCGTTTTGTGTCGTTCCTTACTGAACGACGGTGGACTATGCGTGCCCGATTGGTGGGACATTTTCAGGCTCCATTGGGGCCGAGGCCGTCGGTCAAAAGGGACAAATGATGACACCATACCAAATGTCCCAGATTTATCTATCACGTGCATTGCTTTTTTGCACGCGATTTTTCGATTTAGGGACCACCATTGACGTTTACTTTTTAACAGTTAAAAAAATCACCCTGTAAATGAGGTTCGCGGGCTTATGAATGCGAATTCGATTAGTCTAGCCCTAAATGATATTAAAATCTAACCGGTGGCTGGTGAGATCTGCATGTGCATGTGTTCGTGGCTCTATCCCATTGTCCTTTTCAGATGATCGACGGACACTCGTGCCTGCGCCTATTGTGTTCACCTGCCTCCCCCCCCCCCCCCTCCAGCACCTTCCCCTCTCCCTCTCAGCAGTAGCTCTCCCGACAGGTGACTCAAGGGGGCGGGGGGAGGTAGGACGACAGCTGGTCAGTGAGTGGTCTCTGGCGTCTGGATGGAGTGTTTTTATCCTCCTCCCCCTCACTCCCCCTCAACCCCAGTCCCCACAGTTTTCCGGCGGTGACGCGTGCCGACAAATTGCGCACGCGCAGTTTTGATTTTCCGGTGCACATCTACTGTGTCGTGCACGATTGATCGGCAACAATACGGCGTTGCGGCAATCCTTATAAGCTCAATTAAAGGGAGCCGTTGTTGCGCCAATCGTGTAACTAAATGCGAGATACATACGCGGCGGTACGCCGCAGCTAGGTTGATTAGGAATAAGTAAGTTAATTGATTTCCATTCCATCATCGCATCGTAGGTATCGTATCGTACCTATCGCATCATTACAGCCTGGCTTGGCTATTTGTGATATATTACAGGTAGATCAACAAGTAAAGATTATGTATTTCGTACTTTATTCTGCATCTTCATGAACTGTGATTGGCTATCGAGCGTTGCACTTGCCAGTCAAGCGTACGCATAGTTGCCTAATTGAACAACTCAATTACATCTATGTCTGTCTGTCTGTCTGTCTCTCTTTCTCTCTCTCCCTCTCTCTCTCTCTCACGCACACTCACTCACTCACTCACTCACTCACTCACTCACTCACTCACTCACTCATTCACTCACTCACTCACTTTTCTATCTCTTGCTTCATCCAGTCATGAGTCTCGCATTCATATTTGGCCCAGCAATAGCCTCTCCGCTGAATCGTGAACGCAGGGTCGTTCGCATGTTCATTTTAGAAAATATCACAGAAACATGACCATAAGTGCATTTTTTGTTGCCATGGAAATGATCAATAGAAGCACGGCCATTAGTGCGTTCTGAGTCGCAGTGCTTTATGTTAGAATGGCCATAGATAATGGCATTGCGGAAAAAAACAGCTGTAAGTTCAGTTGTCATGCCTTCAGCCCACTAGCATGCGACGCTCAGTTTTCTAGGTCCCCGTTATAAACACCGAATATCAATACAGCTAAGTTGTAAATAAAGTAAGTTCGCACTTTTGAGTTTACATTGACTAAATCCATGAGGAATCCAGCATGTCTGAAATGTTTGAACATGTTTGAATCCTGAGTCCTGCTTGGGTCAATCTATCAATACATTATTGTTAAAGTTTCCAAAAATAAAATACAAAACGAATATTATTCGGTCATCGGGAATCAGCTCACAAAAGCATCTGTTTACACACTTTCTTGATAACATCTTGGTTGAGCTGAAAACCGACTGCAAATGTCCATTGGGTTCGGGATTCTAGCCCGTGTGGGGTCAGCCACCTTGTCTCTGGTCCGTTGTCATCTCCCCTCCCCTCCACTCCCCCTCTGTGAGAGAGACGGCACCACTAAATTACAGACCCCGACCAGCCATCTCTTAACCGCGAGCCTCCGCGCGAGCGGAGGGACACTCAGGAATTTCGGCATGTTCGTCTGAAAAAATGACCGGAAAATCTGGTCTTTAAATGGATTGACATTTATGTGCGCTCGCTAAGTTCGCTGTGACTGTGGGTCAACCGTCGCAGTGGGGAGTCAAAAGAAGCGTGCCGTACGGTTAGGGTCATGACCTGGCCTTAGCCGGGGTGGGAAGGGGGATGGTCCACGGGGGGAGGGGAGGCACCTGGCACGTGTCCAAGACGGTCTTGACCTTTGCGGGCCTGATTGAGGCCCTTGGCGGCAAGCGGCTGCGTCTGAGCTGCCGTGTGCCCGCAACTGATCATATTTGATGAGGGGAAAGGAGCACATAATGATGATTGAAGACGTGATTGCACTTTACGGACAGGAAGTTTGACGTGTGGTTGGGCGTTTGGACCGACACACGTTTTATCGTGGTGGATATAATGTAATGTCGGCGTGGCCTGCACGCCTAATTTTATTGGATACTTATGTTTAGAGATGTCAATCGGATACCAACTTTTTGGTATACCGATACCAAACCGATACCAACTTGGTATTTGGTATTTCAATCGTAATGTGTTTGGTATTTTGTTGGTATCATAAACCCTCACTAATGTATAAGAGGCTAAGAAATCGGTAAAAAGTTGGTATTTCCCTCAGTTTCCCAAGTTGGTTTGGTTTCGGTATTTTCCCATGGTTTTGGTTGGTATTTGGTTTGGTATCGGTATTCTGATTTTCCGTAATTGACATCACTACTTATGTTCATTAGTATTTTCGGAAATGATGGATTGGTTTGATTTTTTTTATTAGAAAATTAGTGTAGCTAAGTGCTTGTTTGCTCTGTTAGATATTGTCCTAGATTATGCTTTTTAACTTCCCATCCAAAGAACATATTCCTTCTTGCATAGCCAGTTGAAACATTTTTTATGGCGAGGTAGTTTTCTAGTCATTTTTCATTAAAGGGAGATTATGACCTTTTTCCACAAAATCTGAGTTAGGACCATTTTCTGACAAAACACAACAAGTTATAATGTAAATTAAAACCATTTTGCTCAATTCGGTACCTTGCCGCAAATATCTCAACTTGAAGTCACGTTAGCGGGGAGCGCTGAAAATGACCGTTGAATAAGTACTTACATCACTTCAGGGGCGCGGGAACTACTTTCCGACTGGGGGGGCACACCATAATAGAGATTAACATAGGGTACCCCCAAATCTAGTTTTCTCACCGGTTTTAGGCCACTTATTTTTCACCCCTCGGCTTTTTCAACAAAAAAAGAAAACATTTGCAAAAAAAAGTGTGGTATTCCGTCTCAAAGCTGTGGGGGCACCGCCCCCCCGGCCCCAGAGTTGGGGGGGCAAGCTGCCCCCACTGCCCCCCCGGCTCCCGCGCCTATGCATCACTTTTTGGTACTTGCATGTAATTTTGTAAAATGAGCGTATTCCTTACATTTGATCTTCATCACATCTAGTTAGTTAATGGTCGTCTATAGTGCCTTCAAAAGATATTCATGGTTTGGGGGTGGTTTATGTCTAAATTTACGCAACTATTTTTCCCGTTCATCATCTGTCGCCATATGCTGCTATTTTAGTAGCAACGACTCAATTTTGAATCGGTCCCGCCGACTGCACAATAAAAGAAGATAGATACAACACTTTTGCGGCATCACTGAAAAACTTATGCAGTACTGTTATCAAAATTCTCATAACACCGTTCGACAAACCTGAAGTCTTTTTGAAATAAATATGCTTGTATTTTTCGCTTCAGGCTCTGAGGCCAAAATAATGAATTTCGTAGTCGCAATCGCAAGATTTGGCTGCGTTTCTGGCGCATGCCGTTCATTTGTGGCGCAAAATAATGTTGGAAACAAAGAAGAGTAGGCACTATGTACCCCCGAATTAGAATCTAATTAATTCTAAACCGAATTAACTCTAATTCAAATTAGAATCCTTACAACCAAGCAACGACAAGGCGATAACATAAACAAAAACCCAAGCGTCGCTGTTTGAAACAAAAGCGCCATATACTGCGACTTTTTTATAGAGAAGGACAACGCATTTCGGTGGGTGTTACAAGTACTGCAAGTACTGCTTCTTTTTTGCAAAAATAAAAACCTTTTTCACATACGAAAATGTGCTAGGAAATTTTCATATTTTATAGAAACTACAGTAGAAATAGTATAGATGTCGAGTAATTTTTATTTAAGAAAAAAGAAAGCTCATTATCTCCCTTTAAAAAAGCGGTGTTGCTCACACACTTTTTATATGGCACTTTTTTATGGCATGAAGATAAACGCTGCAAAAACCGAGATGATGGTCGCCGGAGGCCGATCGGCGCTACAGGCTGCCGAGAGGGATCCGGTCCGAGTGCAGTTCCTGGGAGAGACTCTGCAACCGGTGTCAACTGTTAAAAATCTAGGTGTAATCTTTGATAGCCGACTGACCTTTGAACCACACATTGATTATATCGTCACCAAATGTTTAGGCGTTCTTGTTGGCCTGATGCACGCCAGGCATGTGCTTCCTCCAAGCGTACTTCCGACTATACTGGACGCCTTAGTCATGTCACATGTGCGCTATTGTAGTCAGGTATTCGGCTGTGCCAGCAAAACGAGCTTAAAGCGACTGCAAAAAGTGCAAAACTTTGCTGCCAGAGTGATATCTGGTAGACGGAAGTATGATCATGTGTCCGACGTGATTAGGAATTTGGAGTGGCTCCCCGTCAGTGCGTTGATTGACATGAACGACGTATGTCTGCTACACGGGGTGATTAGCAGGGGTGAGCCTGAGGTACTGCGACAGGACATATCGTACAATAGAGATGTTTCCGAGCGCCAGACTAGGCAGTCCGGTCATTTACATATACCGCGTGTTCGAACCAGCCTTGGCCAAAGAACTTTTAAGCAGCGAGCGTGTAAACTGTACAACGAACATGTCATAGGAACGGAGCTTCAGGTCATGTCTGGTCCGCGCTTTAAGAAAGGTATTAAAAGTCACCTAGTCAGGTAGCTGGATAGGCGACCATACAAACATTTTAGCTGTGCTTTTAGTTCTAGCGTGCTTTTATACTTTTGCTGGTTTAACTGTTTATGTGTCTTTTTAACGCGCTTACTGTTTTGACGAGGGCTCGGAATAGCCACCTTGAGTGGAAGAGTGCCGATGATGTAAAATACAAATACAAATACAAATATAGCTCGATTTATTATATCGTGCACGTGCATAACATTGTATTTTGTATGTTATAGTTTACCTATCCAATATCTATTTAACAGTGTCACTTCCCATAGAAACTGGTGCAAATCCAGGCGCGTGCTTCCTTTCTCGGCCTTTTTCCCAGTCCACTGTCCCCCCCCCCCCCCAGTAATCACAGACCACACATGGAGTCCTCCCTCCCCTCCCCCTCCACTGAGGAGTCCTCCCTCCCCCTCCGCGGTCAGCCTGTCCTCCCGTGGCGCAAATTAGACTCCGGCGAGCCACTGACAAATCGACCGGCTTACCGTCGGCATTGTCCTCCTCCCTCTGTCTTCTGTCCCCCTCCCCTCTGCCCTACTGGTGGGATCACAGTCGCCGCCGCCGCCGCCGCCGGACACAGGCAATGCCGGTACATCTTCTATTTTCCCCACCGACTTCCTGGTTTGGTCACCCCTATGAATACCTGCCCTGTCCATCGCACCGAGTGCGAAAGACAGAAAGCCGTAATGAACATCACTAGGTCACTTATAGTGACCCATTTCAGACAATTAGTGATCCGCGGATGGGCAGACGCGCGTCTGACTGTCCTGGACACGCCAAAAACAGTTGTCGGGGCCCGGAATAAGTGCCCGCTCACTGACTAGGGCCGGTTCGGGATATTACGCTGTTTTGCAGTCGCTCGTTATTGAATTCGGTGTTTTCGAGATTGACTCTGTGCTTTTGTTTCACTTGTGTTTTTCTTTTTCACAAATGCCAGAAAGCTTTGGCCTGCGGCAATTGTCAAAGCGCAGATTGAGTTTGATTGTTTTTTTATGATCAAAGCACAGTATTACCTGAAATAGGGCCTGCAAATAACCTCGGGGATATTGAAAGCGCTAGCATATCAAGAGTATTTTGATTACGTGACTTCAACAGCCTTATTTGAATCTTGGAAAGTCCATGCGTAATTTAAAGATTTGATGGTCAAAGATCAATGATTTTCTCCGTCGAACTACATTCTTTAGTCGAAATATTGCGGTACGCGCGTGACCTTCAGAGAATAGTTTGTGACGTCACCTCCGCTCCGGTAGGCCGAGATTCCCCGCCGGAAACGGGTGCTTTCCGGTGGGAGGAGCAATCTCGAGAGCGTGGGAAAATGCGCCTCATTTGCATAATGAATGTAGTCAGGATGAGAGTTTTCTTTCAGAACATATGTCTAATTTATTATCTGTTTAGACTTGAACTGTACGCAATTTTGATGAGTGATCCTTGGATTCAGTCAGCTTTTGATTGCCTCAATTTTAACAAATAAATGATGATGTTTTAATGGGAAGTGGCATTGAGCATCACAGTCTCCCAAATAAACATGATTAGCTGCATTATTTGCATATTAATGAACATTAATGAAACGATTCTATGAAACACAATTCCTAGTAGGGCTGCTCAAACATACCATTGCTTACATCCAACGACAATTGCTGGTGCTTTATTTTCTTTCTTGAATCAACCCATCGCCAGACCATAATAATTGACCACGTAATCACCCATTTCGAGATGAAGCCCTCCTCGGCGCGTTTAAATTTGACCTCGACAGATTTTTACGCGTTTTCCCAAAAATCAATTCACAAAAAGCCGTCTGCCGTCCTGCCTCAGCGGATCCAAACAGAACCGACGTCCTGCCGAATGCAGGCCAAAATTTCGCTATCTAATCTCTACTTTCCCAAACGAGAGCATAAAATATCGATGGCGCGGTCTAAATTAGTCGATAATTATCCGTGGATTGATTATAAGGCCGGCCGGCGGTCGCCCGGATTTATTACGGGTCTGCGGGACGGACGTCCCAAGACGATCGGCACCCGTGGATAAAAACATGTTTTTGAACCGGACCGCGAAAATAGCTCGGAAGGAGGCAACACTCACGGAAAATAGACTACAAGTGAGCGGCATAAAGAGTGGCCCAAGACGGTCCTGTCTTTAGGCAGTAGCAGGGAATCTTCGGAGCATGGGAAAGTTGCTAAATTGCGATGATACCTCAACCATGCGTAGCTGCATGAAATCAAACGGTGTCCGGAGTCAATATTTGCAGTTTGTACACCTAAGCGTTGCTTGCGCTGGTAGGCCTGGAGCCTGCCTTACACAGCAGTTTGATTCATCATCTGCTAGAGTAACCAGTAGCCAATTATAATTTCTTTAAACGTTCAGCAATGCATCAAAGGACTTTATTTTTAATATACGCGACATCCGGTGGTCAAGATAACCGCCGTCCTGTGTTGTTGTGTTTCATTGAGGTGTTTTCTGTAGACTTATTCATACGTACACTCTTGCGATGTTCTGTGCTTTCTATAGAATACACAGGTGAGGTGTAAAAAATACTGCGCCAGCAAGGCGCCGTGCGAAATTATCTCACCTGTTTCGCACTCCATTACCAACTCGCCCAACCACCCATATCCGAACTGAAGCGGCGAATCTAAAGACAGGTGTGTTTGTGCAGGCCTCATTGACCCACTCTCCTCTCTCCCTCCCCTCTCTCCCCTCTCTCCCGGGTGCCGCTCTGCCTCCCGTCCCCTCCCTGCCGTGTCGCCGCGAGGGGAAGGACGGGAGGCGCCGGGCGGCTTTGGACAGGGTGAGGGGAGGAGGGGGGGGGGGGGTAATGAGGGAGGTAATTAGAGGACGGCACGTGTTGTGCACGAGCAGGTGAAGGGGTCGGCTGTCCCCTGTGACCAATATAGACACGCGCCCAGATCTGATGGTAGCTTGATGAGAGGTCGGGGACATCTAAAGAAAAGCACGGAGTGGGGAAAGAAGTGTGCGATAAAGTGGAGATGGTGCTTTGCTGTGCAAACTGAGTGAAATCAAGGACAGAACTTCTGTCAACAATGGCGATAAATTCCATTACACTGCGGAGTCGGAGTCTGAGTCGGAGTCGGAGTCGGCCGGAATCGACAGTTCTGAGCGGAGTCGGAATCGAAGTCGGAGTCGATTTTTGAAACTGGAGCCGGAGTGGGAGTCGGAGTGACCGATAATCTTGAGACTCCGCACTCCGCAGACTTCACAGGGCTGCAGAGTCGGACTCTGATTTCGAGTCGACAGTACTGCCCGGAGACTGGGAGTCGGAGTCGGAGTTGGTTTTTGAAAGTCGGAGTCGGAAGCGAGGTCACCGAAAATTCATCGACTCGGAGTCGGAGCGGGAGTCGATTTTGGAGCGAGCAAGAGCCGGGGAGTCGGAGTCAAAGTCACCGAATAAATCCATAGACTCCGCAGACGCAGACTCACCAAGGCCGGGCTGCGGAGTTGTAGTCGTATAAGTCGAAGTCGGTCGGATTCGACACTTCTGCCCGGAGTCGGAGTTCAGATTTTTGAAAGCAGGAGTCTGAGTCCGAGTCACCGTAAATTCATATTCATTCACAGCCTGTTCGAAAGTACCCTGGGTACATTCAAAGTTGTATAAAAAACGGAATCCCAGAGTGCAATTTCGGATTTCCCATATTCGCTTTGGAATGCAACAATGTATGTGTAGGTTTATATAATACGGCTAGGCTAGGTCTTTGCCTAATATCACATCATTTTGACTTTCAAAGCAATTTTCTGTGCCGCAACATAATTTCGCTAAAGAGAACCTAGATGATTGGTAAAGTTTTTTGGTGTTTGGTAGCTAAACTTGGTAGCTCTTATTGATTCAATAATGAGCGACATGCTTCGTAAGCGCAACGCATTTTAGCAGCTGTCGTTCGTGGATGTTTTTGTTTTTGTGGAGACTGGAGCTATTTTAAGAAAATAATAAAGGAGGTTAGGACAACTTATACGGCCGTGGTTAGGACAACACTTTGTTACGATGGGTAGAACAGTTGTTGCTGAAAAATATTTAGAGTCAGAAGTCAAGACACTTGTGGGTTCTGGAGCGAAGTATGGTCTCATTATTGGTCAGGTAAGAATTCATTTAAATTTGATTTAAAGCTTGTTTTAGCTTTTATTTCTGCTGAAATAATCAGATGAGTTCAATTAGCATGATTTTTTTTCAATGGAAACTACTTGCAGATGAATTCACATTTTTTTTTCTTCGGTTGTTGGTCATTCATATCAAAATGAGAATAAAATGGTAGGTAAGGCTGTGAGGGCCGGGGCCAGTTTGTGACAAACCATGATCATTTGTGGATATTCTCAAATGTTCTTTGTTCTGACATTTGAGTTAAAACTGCTGTATTCTGAATACCTTGACCTGTTGTTAAATTCCGTATTCAATGGCACCTCATCTTTGGCCGCATTGTAATTGCCAGTAGAAGTGGGTTTGTATATTGGTTGGTTAAAATTTAGACATTTTTTGTTCCTTTTTTCCTTGTGAGACAGTGACAGTCATTGAATATGTGATCAATGTCCAGTTAATATTGAATGCTGATTGTTCCATACCCCCTTGTTTTCCAGAACACCACAGGCAGGGCAGTTGTGGCCCATCTATGCTGCACACCGCCTTCCGAGGCAGCCAGTGATTCTCCAGTGAATGACTCTTGGATCGCCAAACATGCCAAGCAGGTAGCCACTCCTATAACCATATGATATTATTCATTTGTGTGTTTATTTGCATTCATTGCATTAATTGTATTCATATATGTAGTGGACATCACAATTTGAATTGCCCTTTGGCCCTGTGATGAGGTGAAACACTTGTGCCAGCTGGTTTTGTATGTGTTGGCACAATGACTGTCGACACTTTCTCACAAACTTTCGTTGAACTGCTAGGCTAGGGCTTTGAGTAACTCACTCACCTGGTGAGTTATCTGAGTAAGATGCAACTGAGTAAGATACACTTTACCTTGATTTCATAGGTAGTTAAAGTGTGGCTAGGATTATTCTTTCTGCTGACATTTTGTACGTAGACACCAAACATTGTATTTCCTGTAAAGCTGCTCACATGTATAGCTTCTTGTTGAACGATAGTTTATGCAGAGCCAGGAAATCAATTTCTGTACCATTGCCATCTTGATACATGATTGCTGCCCAAACAGTGTCTGCCTTATTTCATGTGACCATGTCATGCTTTCAGAGCTTTGGGGTGGTCCCCTTATCCCTCATTCATCAGTGGTTACTGGTTACTGTAGTATGTTATGTAAATCTTCCAACCTTACTTCCCGTGAATCATGGAACACCCCCCCCCCCCCCTACAGGTCATTCAGCTGCTGCCCGGTGGTATGGATATACTCGGTCTGTTCGTTGTGGCCTCCCCGGATCTCTTCAAGTCACACGAGACCCAGTTGCGCTCGGCTCTCACTGCCATCTATCGGGCGCTAGAGAAACTACCGCAGCTGCATGATACGGAGACGGACGAACGGCTCGTGGCACTGCTCGACCCGCGGACGAAAAAGTACGCGCTTGTGGGATGTTTCTCTCATGTTTGTCGGTGTATTTTGGATGTTCTCATTTTTATTTTGCCTTGCGTCTAGATTCCTATTGCTTGTAGCATTGTACTGCTCTCCATTTTCAAGCAGAAGCAAGTCATATTTCATCACAAGGCGCCATGATGCTGATTTTCGCACATGATATTGCATTGTAACCATTTCGGCTATAGTTTTAGGGCCTGAGTTTGATTACTCACACTTTCCATGACCTTTGACCTATGCCCTCTAACCAGTAGTGTGACATGTTCCATGACCTTTGACCTATGCCCTCTAACCAGGTGACATGTTCCATGACCCTGGACCTATGCCCTTACAGGGTGACATGCCGCTCACTAGAGCTCTCCAGCCTGACCTCGTCCCTCCGACCGGCTGAGTGGCGCTTCCAGGAGTTGCGCTGGCACCGCGCGCAGAGCGCCCTCTCTGTCCAGGTGACGTCCGGAGTGGGCGTCCTGGCGGCCGAGACCAGTCTGCTGCGACAGGTTATGGTAAGTCAGAGAGTGGACTATTGTGACAATGGTACGTCATAGAACAGTCTATTTGTGACAGTTAACAGTATGGTAAAGTCATGGAGCAGTCTTTTATGACATGTTTTTTTTATAAGTGATAGAGCAGTCTTCTGTGACGCCTGGTAAATCAACGTCATGGAGCATTGTATGTGATAAGATATGGTGAGAGATAGAGCAGTCTTCTGTAACAGTTGGTGGAAGGTCGAGGAACAGTCTTCTGTGAAAGCTGGCAATGATAGACTTAGAAGACATATAACGTTTTTCTGCGACAAGTAATGATAAGCAATAGAGGATTACCTATCATAAAACAGGTTATGCCATTTCATTGATGAGTTATCGATGTTAGACGTTCATGTATTCCTCCCTGTTGGCACCAGCAGATGTTTCCGTCGTTTTATCTTCACTCGTGGCTGCCTATCTCAAAATCCAGTGCTGTGACGATTCCCCACCCGTTTTGTTTTTGTCATCAGACATCTCTAGAGCCGTTTCTCTCGTCCCTGGCGGACGCCAGCTGTCTCGTGGACGGAAAACTGGTCGACGGAGACGCTCTCCTGTCGGGGGATGACGAGAAACCGGGCAAATCAGCCGGAAAAACGTTCGCCTTCGATCTACTCTATGACACAGTGAGTGTGGCGTGGATGCGTTTTGTACTGCCGAAAGCAGCTCATTTGTTGGTGTTTTTATGGTTTTGGTAAATAAGAAGATAATTATGTGTGTATGCGCCTTAGGATTGTAAACTGATATAAAAATTACATATTTCACGTTAAATCGAATACATTTTAATTACAAATGCCGATATTTCAAATAGTTTATTGGCATTGTAACGATTCTGTTTATCGCCTAATAGCTCAGCACCACTAAATTTATTTTGTTAACATATTACATTATTTGAGTATGTGTTTGTTCAAGCAAAGAGCGATTGCCGAACTATTTGAAACCGATGTCGCCATGGCTTGTTGAAAACCGTTAATGTTGTAGCAATAAATGTAACATGACTTTTTCCAATTTCATCCTACTCATGTTCAACCTAGTCATGTTCATCCTACTCATCTCATCCTACTCATGTTCATCTCATCCTACTCATGTTCATCCTACTCATGTTCATTCCACTCCTACACTCTGCTGTATGTGACGAGTTCACGTGCTGACGTGTCTCTCCGGTCCTCCCCAGACGAAGACGCCGCCCAGTGAACAGCTGCTGGAGCCGGTGGAGGCCGTTATCAGGATCAACGGGAGGATCCACTGTCTGGCCTATCTACACACCAAGGCCACGGTGAGAGAGAAAGACGAGTCGTTTTTTTATTGTTTACGGTCAGAATGGAAATGTTTTTAGGTTATACGATCGCTAATTGCAATAAGTGAATGTCAAGTGTAATAAATTTAGAGAATCTAAAATTGTATGCATGTAACAAGCGTTTTGGTGGCATCATGGGGTGTTTGATCCAGATGTTCATTGATTGTGGCTCATTTTCTTGTTTCATTTTACGAGGATTATGAAAGAATATCTGGCACACCTTGTTCTCTCTCTCCCCTCTCTCTCTCTTTCTCCCTCTCCCTCTCCCTCTCCCTCTCCCTCTCCCTCTCCCTCTCCCTCTCCCTCTCCCTCTCCCTCTCCCTCTCCCTCTCCCTCTCCCTCTCCCTCTCCCTCTCCCTCTCCCCCCTCTCTCTCTCTCTCTCCCTCTCCCTCTCCCTCTCTCTTTTCTCTCTCACCCTCCCACCCTCTCCCCCAGGTCTCAGAGGCCGCTGCCGCTCTCCGTCGTGACGCCCGACGCTCTCTCGCCGCCCGCTGCCAAATGCACTGCGATTCGCTAGTAGAAGAACAACCCTCGGACGAGGCAGCCACGGTCCTTCACGAGCCTCCGCGTCGCGTGCTAGCACCTCTATCCGGGTCGGCGGTACACGTTAGCGACTATCTTTATCCGGGTGATACTCCAGGAGATAGTCTTCAGACGCTTTCAGAGCTGTTTGGTCTACAGTTGGAGGTCGATGATGTGCTTGATACGGTGGAGGTCGCCTCGGGTGAGTTTTGGGAGTGGGAGAGTTGGGATGAGTTAACCCGCGCCCTGGTGGGGTCTGTTTATAACGCGACCTGGTGGGGGGGGGGGGGGGGCTATTTTTTGCCCCCCCTCGTATCTCCGAAACTACTGGACGGATCCGCAAAATTCAAACGGCGTTCGATAGCCCTGTCAAATTTGTCGAAGGAAACCAAATTTTATTGACCTCGGGGTCACCGATGACGTCACAGGTCAGGTCAAAGATAAAATGTTTCACCGTTCACGGGGCTTCTAGGGAAAGCGCTATAACACCGAGTAAAACGCATTTTGTCGAAAATCAGCGATAAGACGTCAGTTGTCTAGTACATATGTTGCTATCAGAGGTCACTGGTCATACCAGGTCAGGTCACAGGTCAGGTCACCAAAGGTCACCAAGGGTCACCACATGAACCCAACTTTACTAAGGTTGTGCGATGCATGTTTTATGGCCAGTTTTTCATTTCCAACCCAATGGTGTTGGTTATAAGACCATCAGGTACGGTTTAGGTCACTTTCTGGTGGATGTCAGGTCAAGGTCAGGTCAAAAAAGGTCAAATTTCAAAGTTCATATTTTTGCATAAAATGGGTATCGATTCGATGCAGCTCGTCACGGGGAGTCTAATGGTGGTCTTTGTTTTGCACTACGAGGTCTAGAATTGCTAAAAATTGAGTTTGAAAATTTGACGTCATCAATTTTGAACAGTTTTTCGCTATAACTTCGCCAAAAAAAGAGGTATCAATCTCAAATTTGGTATGTGGATGTAAGGCGGTAAGGACTATCACATATATTCCGGTTTTTGCGAAATTCATAAAACTTTTTGGATTTTTCGACTATTATATCCCAAAAATCTATTTTTTGATTTTTGGGGGTCAAAATCAAAAAAATTCAAAAATCCGAGATACCAGTTTTGTAGCCCTGTCAATTCTACAGCTTTTATGTCTTAAACATTTTTCTGTATTTGCAAAGCTTTAGGCCTGACAGCTCTTCCCGCGAAACCCTTTTTGGGTCGAAAACGGCAGAACATGACGTCACTCTGACGTCATTTCCGGCCAACCTATCATAGCTTTTGGAAAAAATTTTGGTCACAATGTGTAAAATTGATGTCCGGGAGGGTACTGAAAGTTTGGTGACGATCGGCGCAGCGGTTCTGGAGATATATCGAAAAGTCTGGAGGGGGGGGGCAAAAAATAGCCCCCCCCCCACCAGGTCGCGGGTTAACCCGCGCCCCGTAAGGGGGGGGGGCCGAAACGGCCCCCCCCTGTCCTTTTCGGTCGATATCTCCTAAACGGCTGGAGATATCGCCACCAAACGTTCAGGACCCCTCCGGGCATCAATTTTACACATTGTGACCAAAAATTTTACCAGAGGCTATGATAGGTTGGCCACAAATGACGTCAGAGTGACGTCATGTTCTGTCATTTTCGACCGAAAAAAGACCTTCGCGAGAAGACCTGTCAGGACTACAGCTTTGAAGATACAGAAAAATGATCAAGACATAAAAGGTGTAGAATTGACAGGGCTACAAAACTGCTATGTCGAATTTTTGAAATTTTTGAGTTTTGACCTCCAAAAATCAAAAAAGCATTTTTTTGGATATATTCGCCAAAAAATCCAAAAAGTTTTTTGAGTTTCGAAAAAAAACCGGAATATATGTGATAGTGCCTACCGTCTTCTATCTACATACCAAATTTCAGATCGATAGCTCGTTTTTTGGCCAAGTTATAGCGAAAAAACTGTTCAAAAATGATGACGTCAAATTTTCAAACTCAATTTTTGGCAATTCTAGAACCCGTAGAGCAAAACGAAGACCACCATTAGACTCCCCGTGACGAGCTGCATCGAATCGATACCCATTTTATGCAAAAATATCAACTTTGAAATTTGACCTAATTTGACCTGACCTTGATCTGACCTTCACCAAAACGTGACCTAGGCTGGCCCCAAAGGCTGCCTAACCCACATAATCGCATTTGTCATGTAAAATGGACCATAAAACATGTATCACACGACACATTCATATTGTGACCCCCCGTGACCTGACCTCGCTGTGACCTGACCTGGTATCAGTGACCTCAGATAGCAAAGTATGTGTTTGACGAACAATGTACCATCGATGGTTTTCAATAAATTACCAATTTACTCGCTTTCACAGCACATTTCTTGAATTGCCTGTGAACGGTGAAAATCTGACCTTTGACCTGACCTGTGACGTCATCGGTTTGACCTAGGTCAATGAAATTTGGTCACAAGGTAGTTCCCGGGTGGGGCTATCGAACTCCGTTTGAATTTTGAAAATCGGCCGGTAACTTTCCGAGATCTTAGGGGGGGGGGGGCCGAAACGGCCCCCTCTACGGGTGGTAGGGTCCGCCGGTAGCCCTACGGGGCGCGGGTTAAGAGAGGGGGGATAAATTTGGTGTGTTGGAAATGTGATGAATGGGAGAGTGTGGGGAGGGGGAGGGAAGGTTGTTGGGTTTGAGTGTGGGGAGGGTTAGGAAGTGAATTGGAGGGGCTGAGTGGGGTCGCCGGGGTAGATGTAGTGTCAGGGGTGAGTTTCAGTGGTAGAGGGTGGATTTGAGTATCAGGGCTGAGTTTTGAGCTTCAAGTGTGGGTTATAAGCGTCAGGGATGAGTTTGACTTTTGTAAATGATCAGACATGATTGAGTTTTATTCACGATCGATGGCATAGGAATTTGACTTGTGTTGCCATCGATCGTGAATAAAACTCAATGAGTTTGACTATCAGAGGGTGAGTTTTGAGTGTCAGGGGTGAGTTGGGGTCACACACACACACAACTGAGGTAACTGGGTTGCATTGCTATTCCAAGAGAATGGCGTGGTTGTGGGTGGGTGACAGGTTGTTATTTCAGGGGCGTGGTGAGCAGACATGTGCATGGATCCGAGAAAATGGATCTGAGATCTGATCCAACGGATCCTGATCTCGGATCCGATGCGATCATAGGTCCAGATCTTTAATCAATGGAGAGATCCATTGGAATCATAGATCCGAGTCTAAGTTTTTACTTGAGATCTAGTTAGATCATAGATCTCACTTTTTGTCAACAAAAATCTAATGAAACGTGCTGTTACTCTGTCCTGGGCGGTGTTTCACGGGACGCTGCTACCACGCTGCTATCAAATTGCGCGAGCTGACGTCACACTTGTGGTAGTGTTGGAGCAATGGGCCTGTTGATGTTTCCATGGAAACCCAATTTGACACGTGTAAAAGCAGCGTGCTGCTATCACCGGTGAAACAGGGCCCTGGTGAATCCTTCCAATCAAAAGATTGGGACTAAATTAAAAGAAAAACAAAAGCAAAAACGAAAAAAAAATCTGACCGCCCACCCTGTCTTTCCCGCAGAGGAGCGCGCTCACTCTGAATGTTCGTCGGCCGCGGAGGCGCTCGACGAAATACAGGAGCAGCTTCAGCAGGCTGGCGGCGGCGGAATCGGCTGTCTCCACCTCCTATTGGCTGCGGCCATTGTGGGCGTGGGCATCCTTGTGTCGTCCCTGCTGCTGATTGGCCCGCGGCCTCCCGGTACCCAGTGACGTCAACGAACGGCGACCGGTGATTGGTTGACGATGATTTGACGTCAGTGGAGTACATGAGGTGGGTTTGGAATGGAATGTTGAACTTCATGCTTGGAGGGTGAGATGTGTGCGTGATAACGCAAATAAGAACACAATTTTAGAGAAGTTAAATGCTTCGGTGTCATTTCTCTTCGTCCAATAACATCAAACAACGACGACTGACGTGTGAAGTGAGGCAGATAGCTGGGCGAGTTAAAAGTAACGGATGATGCTAGCGGTGAATGCGGTTGGTTTGGGGCTGTTATATAATTGCTTGAACGGGTGTATATTGTTCTGAAGGCAAGCATTGTGAATATTGTGATTGTGTGTATGGAACCAAACGTCTTCTTTAACGTATGATAAATTCATGTTAGAAATGTATCGCGAAACCAGTCGTGCTTGTCTACAATATTGGACTGAAGTCTGTTACAGCAGGGTTAAATAACTGTATGGTATCACTGTGCTGGCTATGGTTGCGCTCTGGTGTCTAAAGGACTCGTGAACTTCTCTCGATGACAATACGTGACTCGTGTCGGGCGGGAATGTGACCAATTTAGACTGTGATTGATGCTATACTTGGATGGCGAGAACAGTTCTGCGTACGATTTCAGTAACACAAAATATTAAGTTTAAGTTTAAGTTAAATTTAAGTTTAAGTTTAAGTTATTTGCTGGCACTTTAGTTTTGAGAGTGATTGTTTGAATTCATCGGCCCATAGTTCTGATCAGCAATCAAGTAAATGTTGCAGCACATGATATAAACTATAAAGCTTTGTGAAAGAAGGATGGCGAAGGAATCATTTTAAAATGTCCTTTGGCAACATTTAACTTCATTCCTTTACTCCGATAATGCGTATCCTAATATCCAATGGCCTTCTTTTCGTCTTATTTCGTTTATGTGAACTAGGTACTGAATGATGTGCTACTGTGTATACTTTAAAGCTGGCTGGGAGTAACTGCTCTTGCATTGTGGTGAAAGGTGGTTTTTTGTCATTGCATTGAGGAGATGTCGAATATTTATTTTGCCCTGGGATTTTGTGTTTCGTCTGAACTGCGATGGGTGGGAGTCTTCTTTAAAAACTCGCTCGTTGAAAGGAATTTAATTTTTCTGAGTCTCAATTCGTATCGCGCGACTCACACCATCGGAACAGAACCAGAACACAAAACACACTTCACACTTTACACTTTACACTTAACACTTAATGCACCATTATTGAGCCTAACAGAGCATGTGACATGACATAACAGTGTAAGCAAACATTACATCAAGTGGCATTTCACAAGAAAACAAAAAGTCAACTGATCAGGAATACCTAACTAGAAGGCTCTCGCGTTAACCTCCTATTCGACATCGTTAATTTAGCCTCTCTCGGGCGTGCCCCAGTTGCAGGCGACTCCGTCACCCTCACTGGTGGCGGAGCGTCACCGTCCGCACTGGGCGGCGGCTGAGACACGACTGACGCCACCGCCGCCTGGTGGACAGATGGACAACTAGGCGGCAGGGGCGGCCGGCCGCCACCTGTGAACAAATCAAATGAGGATTTGGTCAATTGTGCCCATTGAAAGATGTCTATAAAAAAAAAAAAATATATTGAAACAGACTGGTGAGTGGTAGGTAGATACTGGACATGGGGTTAAGACAATAGATTGTGGCGAAACGGTCACATCACCCAAACATCCTCAGATTACCGAAAAGATCATCAAAGGAAGGCAAATTGGACCAAGTTGGAGATAGTTAGCTATTTGAGGATGCGTTAGCTAGGATATTCCTACTGTCCCAACTCCCAAGCGTCAATAGTGGCAAGAAACAGTCCTAGAAGAGACCTCGGCGCAACTGGAACTGGACTCAGGACTTCATACCGTTCTGTCCTTTGTCGGCCGACCGAAGCTTCCGCGAACGGCTGATAGATGGCGGGCATGCAGCATTTTCGGGCACTTCGTCCCTAACGTGCTGCCGTTTATGTTTTCTTCTCTGACGATCCCTCTTTAGCAGAATCTGGTGGTTGAAGACGCTCGATGACAAGAACAAAACTGCAACGAAATAAGGTGTTCGGTATTACGATGTGTGTTTCGTAATGAATCACGTTAGGGAGTGGGGGCGGTAGAAAATTTATGCATGGATTTTATTACACTTTGGTCCTTTGGTCCTTTGGTCGCTCATTAGAAATACGAGAAATTTCACAAGCCACAGGCGTGGCTTGTGCATTTTCTCGTCTACTCTACGTTTACTCGTCTATTCTACGTCTCTAGGATCTACCATTCAGTACATTGTAGGCTGTCCCTACTCCCTACTACCATGTATCTATGTACTATACTCAATGATAGATCCTAGCCATAATCATTTGGAAAATGAGAAAACACTTGTAAAGCCTGAGTAGTGCACCATGCAGCAAATCGTCCAAATTGGCAGCCATCACATAAGCTAACTTATTTCCAGTTGTCTCCTAAAATAAACGGGTGAGCAAGTTGAGTTAAATATCCTTTTAATGGTAGGTATACCTTTCGTTCTCCAACCTAAGCTAGAAGGCTGCAACCCTATACATACTGGGTAGGATTGTATGATCAAGATCAAGATCATAAATGATCATGAAGGTTACAAATAATTGTCGTTGCAAATTATATTGCTCCCGCTGACCTCCAAGTCCAATGAGAACCGGACCAATAACCCGAGCCGTTCCAAGGCTGTCGGTCAGGGCGACTCGTTCGAGCGGTGTCTTCATGGGCAGGTGGGCCAGTGACGTCAGCATCGTTCCACCAATCAGCAGCAGGCCGCCGAACAGAGCCAGACACGTCACCAGCGGGTCGCCGAGCAAGATCACGAACCGCATCCATTGCCGGGACTGAGGAATGGAATAGCGAGAATACCAGTCAATTACTATGCAGCATATACGGCCTTTGCTAACAATTTTGGTTTCCACTGCCTTTTGTATATAAACCCTTGCCGTATTGACCTTCTTTACAACGCCGCTTACTTATTGGGGAGGGGAGGGACGAGCGGACCCCAGTCGTTCAGCCCCTGATTGAGCTATAGCTTAGCACAAAAGAGAGCCTGTTGCTTGTGACCAGACGAAGTCAATGGTATCCGTATTTAGGGTCCTAGCCCCTAGGTCACCAATTGATCTTCCGTTCCAGGTCAGTTGAATGACCTGAATCTTAGGAAAATCGCCACAAAATTGTGTAGAGATTTACTGCACAATGAATTTAGCCATTTCACATTTGTAACCATTGACGAACAATTCCTGATTCAGTGATTGGCACAGCAAATGTATTGTTTATGAAACTTGCTGAAGAGACATAGGCATACTGCTTTGTTGTACACCATGACCCAACAGCTGGACGTTTTGACACTGACCTAAGAATTGTCCGTTCTGACACTGACCTGAATCAGGACGCAGTCCTTGACCTTGCGCACTGTCCGGTTTCCCGGAGCGGGCTGGGGAACCACCAGTGGCAGCGACGAACTGGAGTTGATCCGGTGGTATTTGACCGATGACCTTTGGTGCTCAGTAGAAGTTCTTGTAAATGGGGTTTTATGCATTTTTGGTGAGTAGGCGTGGAAAGTTTGCCCGTTTTTCATAAGACATGTTGCAAGGGAAGTTATTAAAATATCAGTCTAAAGTTGTGAGCTGTGCGAAGTTGAACCGATGCATCAATTCGTGAACTATTAAATGGATACTGCAGCGAAACTCTACCGCTATTTCCATAACGCAACTCTAAACAAGGGTCAACATTTTTGAACCTCGATGGCAAAAGTAATAACATGCAAAAATGCACGGAAACATGCTCGCCAAAAATGCCCAAAACACACGTACCGAGACTTTCTATCCAAGATTCTATCCACGCACCAATTTCCAGCGCATTTCTCGTGACATTGGAATTCACATACCACTCACAATGCAATACTCATCAACACGTGTTTTGACTCGAGTGTTGCTCTGCATGCTCACGACTCATTAGCGTCGCCACGGGGGGGCAAGCGGGGCAGCTTGCCCCCCCCCCCAACCTCGGACCGGGCACCCCCTGAGATCGATGCAGATCCGATGAGATTTTCGAGTCGGGAAAAAATGGGGGTACCTTTCGGAGAATGTCTGTGAGGTCAGACTCGGTTGGAGCGTGCAGTTCAAACAAGAGTCAGAGTCGCAGTCGCCAAAAATCTTCAAGACTCCGACTCCAGACTCAGAAATGCCAATGCTGTGATTCATTCCATGTTCCTAGTTGGTGTTCTTTATTACATTTTATAGCTGGTTTTCATAAGTTTTGGAGCCTACTGACACATAATTTTCGTTCAAAGCGTGACACGAAATCTTCGCGGCCTTTCTCAACTCTCGCCAAATGTCTGTGACAGGCTCAACTACCGTTCAAGTGCAGCAGGGCTCATGAGCTTGCTTTTCACACAGGCTCCTAAGGAGCTCCACTGAGCCCTGAAGAAGCTTTCAGAGGGCCCAAACCGGCCTCTGAAAGTCCCAGTGGTGTCCATGCTCTCTGAGGGCCCATAACAGGGATCTTTGAGGGATCGTTACAGGGATCTTCGAGGACCTTATACATTATGTAGACCTCTGAAGGGACACACGAATCTTTGAGGATGCCTTCGAAAATTTCTGAGAACCTTAATTGGCCTCGGATAGTTCAGTCGAACTTTTCAGCGACAGACTTTGGTAACCCCAAGCCGGCATCTGAGGGATCACAACTAACGTGCACCTCTGAGGGCCGCAACACATGTTTCTTATGTCCCTACGTAGGGTCTTAACCCGCGCACCGACGGGGGGGGGGGGCGGATATCCGCCCCCCCCTGAGGTTTTTCGCGAATAGCGGGAAAACCGCGGCGCGTAGCGCCGCGAAATTTGGTATGACTATAACCTCATCAATTTTACACATGGTGTGCAAGTTTGAACCTCCTACCTTTTAAGGTCAGGTCACCAGGTCACTTTGAATGACCCAACCTCAAGTCACTTTTTTGCAACTTTGTCACCGTGCCAGAGCTACAGTAGATGTCGGAGGCCTTTGAAAGTCGCAGGATATTATTAGGTCATTAGTAGCTACAATTAATATATCTCGGAATTTTGATATCGGTGACCTAAGGTCAGGTCAATTTCGCGACCTCCCCATTATAAGTCAATGGGGGAAAAATCAACTCCCTGTTTTTACCACTAAAACGGGTCGTAATGGCCCCATATACCATACATGACTTCATATACGATCAACCTTCACTACCTTGAGGTCTGTTTTGCTGTTGGGCAGCTGTGAGGTCATGTGACGTCATCAAAGGTCACCAAAGGTTTTTGGCCAATAACTCCGTACAGGAACAAGATACAGACGCGTGGATGGTCTCATTGTGTTCAGCTCGTCAAGACGCATCGAATGATATACATGATGACCTCGAGGTCACGTGACCTGAGGTCAACCTTTGACCTTGACCTTTCGAGGTCAACATATATATCATTCGATGCGGATTGACGAGAGGATCACGATGATGCCCTTAGTTTGTTCCTATCTTGACTTATTCGAAAGTTATTCGAGAAAAACTCTCTCCATATCTAGCGCCGCCATTTTGACTTTTTCGACCCCTGTGACGTCATCTTTGACCTGACCTGAAAATGACCTTTGTAAAAATTGTAGATCTTGGCCGTGCGTATCCGATGCCGTTTACCGCTTGTCGCTATCTTGCTTCGTTTTCGAGATCTCAGGGGGGGCGGTCATCCGCCCCCCCCCCGTCGGTGCGAAGTTGGCGCAGACCCCCGTCGGTGCGCGGGTTAAGGGATTCGACACAGACCCCGACGGTTCACACTGTTATCCGAGGGCTCCAGGCTTACCCTGGGCCCAGTCTCTTAGCGCCCGCCGACTACACTGGCTTCTGTGGGTCCCACCTTGGGCTCGGAAAGCCCCAAAGCACCACATACACGTAAATATTTGGGATCACCCACGCCGATCTCAGGTGTCCTAAGCAGGCTTCTGAGAGTCCACACTGATCATGAGTGGCCTGAAATGGCTTGGTAGTCCCAAGCCTATCTCTAAGGGATCCCTTGCCGCTATGCCGTGCGTAACGTTTGGTTCCGTTAAACATTTTTTGTTGACGTTTGCAGCGCTTCCCTTCACACGGAAAACGAGAAACGTTTTGTTCACACTCGAGTGAACAAAACACTTCCTCTCACTGGAGCAAAGATGAATTATTTCTGATTCACACTTCCGAGATTCACTCTCAGTCTCCGGCGAATGCCCAACTTCGCTACAATCGGCTGCTGGGATAAGCCCTATGCATTTCACGTAAAACCTCTGCATGCATGCGTGAATGGAGGTTTTAGCAGGGTGATCGGAAATGGAGCGTTTGTCACCTTTTTCTGGGTAATGATCATGAGCGACGAGAGTCTGCACAAGGGCCCTCTGCAGTGCGTCGGCAACGGAGCCACTGTAATTCTACCGGTCGTTTTTGTCCAGAAATTTGAAAATTTCGAATTTCTCTGTAAAAAAGTTGCATGTCATAGCTAGAAGGAAAACTTTGTCACCATCGAATTCTTCGCACCATTGCGCGTCGAACGATATGTAAAACGAGTGAGTAACGACTGGGGAAAGGCAAGATTTAACACAAAAGTTGATTTTGCCCCCCCAACCGAAAATCTCTGGCGACGCCTATGTCACGACTGCTGCGTAGACAATATGTACAACTGCCCCGCAAGGTGCGGAATGTTTGCCACATAGAAAGAAAAATATATCTAAACGAAAGTAAAACTCAAACCTGTTGTTGAGGAATATTGGAACGAGCATTCCTGCTTTTTATATGTATTGCATAATCATGCAGGCGCCAGGCTAGGCTAGTGATGAATGTTAATTCTATTTAGGTAAACTAATTGATCTGATGGAATATATGTACTATCATCGATCAAATTATTCATGAAGCGAACAACCAACAGGTCTTCCAAAGTTAATATGAAGTGCACAACACACAGCATCTTTTCTCAAGAATCTACAGAAAGAGAACCGGCCATTCCTTAGCCTGTTGTAACGTGCATCCTTCACAATATCTGTTCCCGACATGGCGGGAAATAATTCACCAATGACAGCGCAGTTTATCCCGTCTCCGTGGCAACGGCTAGTCACCGTCACAATTTATTCTACGCTACGCTGCTCACTTCAAGACCTTATAAGCATACATGTTGGCGTATGAAGTGCAACTTTCTCATATATGATGCCATCGCTGCTTAGCACTAGGGAAAGACCAGGTTCCAGCCTCCGGGCACCTGTGATCTGTGGCGAAGACGTTTCTCCCCTCCCCCTCCCCTCGATGCCACCTGGGATGAAACGCGCGTCTTGACCAATCAGATGTCATATAACAGCCGAGTCGAGCCGAGCCCCCGCATGCCCGCAGGCGGCGGGCCGCGGGTAGGGATTGTAAAGCGTGAATCAGTTGTTTCAGTGCTCTCGTGTGCGTGGTTTGACTTTTGATGTGTGGTGGTGATTGGTGAACTTCACTGGTGCTGAACTGTGGTGAAGCGAGACGATTGCGATTAGCCCGTTGACACCATGGCTACCGAAGAGCTGTGTTAAAACGGTTGCGTGTCTGTGGCTGTGGAGCGGTGATGTGACGCTGGTGTTTCGTCGGGACATTCGCCGTCCAGCCCCGGGTCGTCTATGCGGTGACTGGGTGGACCATGTTCGCAATCGAGAGGTACTTCCTGGAGAACTTCACTGCGAACAACACGGTGACGTACCGCACTCTCGACACAGTCTGTTGCACTTTTGGGGATTATATGCATATCGCTAACGATCCTCTCAAATCAGGACATTTTCGGCATCGTTTCCATTCAATGCTGGAAAAGCACATGCCACTGAACTATTTTAAACGCGGTTTTGTCACTGCCGGGAACACGAGACGTGAGGGAGTGATCGTGGATTATGGACTGATTTGGCATCGAACTTTAGCTATACCCGTTTGTGAAATGCATTTACTTAGCTCATCTCATCCATCCGGGGGCAAGTATTGACAGGCAGAAGGCATCTGTAGTTAGACTGTAGTTTGCGACCGGTCGCTAAACATTTACCTTGACAAGGTGATTCCAATAGCGTCTGAATTATTTTTGCTCGGTTCTTTCCTGCTCTCAAGACTTGTGCATCTGCTAATGTCAGCGTTGTTTTGGTTTTAGGATTATGAATTTCTTCATATGACAGAAGAATGTTGGAGTTTCTAAACCGAGATGTCTTCTGACCGACATTCAGCAAACACATCACATCATGCAACAACCAATATTTCAATCCCGTCAAGGCAACTGTTCGTTTGCAATGACTTATATGGACAGAATTCCCGAATCCCAGGAACTGGCCATTGGCTCCTAGCCGATGTTTTGAAGTAAGTGTTCCCGATTTCATTTATTCCAGAGAATCACTAACAATAACGACCAATAACAGGCGAAGTCGAAATCAAATTTTATCATAGTCAAATAGTTCTTGGTTGTTTCACGGAGTAAACCGCCGAATTTCAAGGAGCCATACAAGCTATAAGCAACAGATATATGCGGAAAGGAATAGCTACTTTTTTGTTTGATGTCGCACTTGTACAAAAAAAAAAAAAACGAAGTGGTAAGTGAATTACATACAGCGCCATGAATCTATTTGTCGTCGGGCAGCCAATGCTTAATTGGTTAGAAGTTGTGATGCAATTATGGCGTCAATCATTCCATTTCCAGCTAATTTGACCCTGATGCCATTTACATCTAGCAATGAGGATTGACTATCATGTAGCGTATTCGATTATGTGCATGGTCACTCAGCCCAAGTCAGTAAGTAACTGACTTAACTGACAGTTACCACATATAGGTATCATGGTCTCCAACCATAATCTACCTATAGCTTGCAGTGACCGTCCTTAGCAATGTTGGTATCATGTAGTACTTGGTACTCGCTTGTCTCAGAGGGCCTACCCCGGTTTATAAAGACACGGATAATTTGAAAGACGAGTTTTTCTCTCGTCCATTACACGGCTGCACTCGAGGCCATTGTTACAAGATACGCGTGCCACATGTTACACTAGATGTTCGTCGTCGCTCTTTCTCCATCCGATGTATACACATCTGGAACGGCCTCCCAGAAAACGTTGTGACCGCACCTGACTTAACTAGCTTTAAGAGGGCCTTGGCCGATGCGATTCGTGACGAACTGTACCAGCCTGCGGAGTAGTTGATGATGAGCAACTTCGTGTCAAATATTCTTGATTCACATGTATTTTTTCGTATGAGCTATTTATGTGGATGCTATAACTCCAGTTGCTATGTAACCCCTCTATACTCGCGAATTCTTATCTCAACTGGCGCATCCTTTGATCCTGGGTTCCCTTGCCTTGACTATCCTTAGGGCTGTCAGGCTTGGTGAACCCTACCAGGTGAGAATACCAGGTGAGAATGTAAGTAATGTGGGCCAAATATACAAAAATACGAAATGCTTCACATCATTGAAGACCGCTCTTGTTCCACACTGCAGGGAGTCGCATTAGCGTGAAAGTGCCTCAAACTGACCGCCCTCTTCCCCTGGGGATCACTCGCTTGTCTCAGGGGGCCTATCCCGGTTTATAAAGACACGGATAATTTGAAAGACTTCACACCGATCTGAGATGACATGACTCAGGAAGTTGACCCCACGGAGGTCTACACTCTGGACCCCATGACCCCGACAGGATCTCCAGGCCTAAGTTTCCCAATGTCATCGCCATGAGGAAATAAGTTTCAAATGTTGGTCAATAGTGATAAAACAATGCTTTGAATTATTGGTGAATTGTGTTCTCTATTTCACACATTCCCATTACATGATGTGTATAAAAAAAAAATGGTTGGCTATACATGCATGCACTAGAAATCATTTCTGTTAACCACTGTATTACTTTTTATTTCAACCTAATTTTGAAGTCAGATTTGTCATGTGACTGCAGCTGTCCATCTTAAATGATCCATATTAATCGTGGTGCAAGTCCAGATTTACCCATTTTTCTTTTCCAACCCGTTTCTCTTGCCCCGCACCAAGCGTGCTATCCCCACTGCACTGGTCCGCGACACTTCTAGGATCGTTTGCCCGCACCATCAATCGCTCAGGACATGGAGGGGGGGGGGGGGGGGCAGGGGAGGGGGGCGATCGAACGTCTGGCCTCCCTCCAGAAACCCGAGACGAGCGAGATAATGAGACAATCGGCGTGTGCGTGCCGCTCTTCCCTGACTCTACCTTTGTCTCTCTCCCTCCTCTCTCTCTCTCTCTCTCTCTCTCTCTCTCTCTCTCTCTCTCTCTCTCTCTCTCTCTCTCTCTCTCACTTTCTCTCTCCCTCCTCTCTCTCTCTCTCTATCTCTCTCTCTTTCTCTCTCTCTCCTCCCCTCCCTCTGGCCCTGTCTCTGTCTCTTCCCCCTCTTTCTCTCTTTCTCTCTTTTTTTCTCTCTCTCTCTTTCTCTCTTTCTCTCTTTCTCTTTCTCTCTTTCTCTCTTTCTGTCTTTCTCTCTCTCTCTCTCCCCCCTCTCTCTCTCTCTCTCTCTCTCTCTCTCTCTCTCTCTCTCTCTCTCTCTCTCTCTTCTCTCGGCTCGCTAATCTGCGCTGTCCGTTCCTCCTGTCCTGCCTCGTCGATCGTCTCCTCTCTGCGTTAAATCCTCCTGATAGTTATGCTCTGGGCTTTCGCCTATATTTTCAACAATATTTAGAAAGCAATGCAGCTGAACGATTGGTCTAGTGTTCAAGCCTGTTTGAAACGCAATTGCCACCTACTTCAATCACTTATTGCTCTGTATTCGATGTAACTTGCAAGCAGATGCACGTCGTACGTTGCATATCCACGTTGGGAATAACTGAACGGCCACTCTAGGTCATTTTGCACCCGAATAGCACGAAATGGAAACAAATAATGCTGCTTACACTGGCGACTGGTGTACCCAAAGCGTTACCCGAGCGAATTCCTAGTACAATATTGCAACAACAGCGCTGATATAGGCATTCAAGCATTCATCATTACCAACACTCAATTCGTCAACATTGACCTAACGGCGCCTGTCCACCATGTTAATCTAGAACCAGCTCTTCATCTTTGAGAAGGGGGTAACTGTGAAGCAAAATAAAGCCTCCCCTGCTCCTATATGCAGTCGGGCCTTCGTCAGTTGTATGCTACAATATCATAAAGCTTGCTACTTACATTCACACTCACGCTGGAAGCCAGTCAAAGCTGTGAAGCTAATTAAAAGCACGTTAACAATCACTGACTAATGCTATTAAATAATTAGTCACGTACGGTGAACCAGCTGGGTCCTTACCGACCTCACATCGTTTACTTTTTCATTTTCTACAGCAACGCGTTGTTCACCAATCACAACCTTAGTCCAGAGTTTCTTGTATCTCGATAGCACAACCTTTTCGCATGCGACATGGCAAAACGTTCAGCTCAATCAAAACCCACATTGCTGCTCATTCTCTTCAGCAAGTCCGATGGCGGTCGCGGAAACTCGAGCTCACTTTTGCGTAGGTATAGTTGGTGATATCATTTCCGGTGGCAACGGCATCATTTCCGCCGGAGTGAGCGGGACTTCCGCTGGCGTGAGCGGAACTTCCGCCATGGGATTCACTCGTACATTACCCATCTCCACCCTTTCGGGCTCCTCGTAACCCAAACCCCCGTCGTCGAAATCATCGTCATAGTCATCTTCGACGGTGTCACGTGGTCTCCCACGGGTCTGCGGCAGATAAAATTGCCGAACAGGCTCATAGTACACGTGACCAGGACCGGGAACGCGCTTCTTCCGGCGGCGACGCCTCTGAATGCCCGCCGAGCCGAGGATTCCGGTTAGGAGGAAGAGACAGAGCACAGAAAGGGCGGCCAGCTGTACGCCGTAGCGGGATTTTCCGTAGATTTTTATAACGGCGACCTCGCTGTTGCGCTGGATCTTCTGCGTGTGCGCCGTGCCCTCGCAGCAGTTCGCAGTCACCACGCATGCGTACTTGCCGCTGTGAGCAGTCGTTGCCTCAGGAACGGTCAATCTGGGAAAAAAGAAAATATGCGATTTAGCGTTTAAAACCAAGCACATCTAAAAGGTTTATTTTTGGACAAATAACAATAGCTTTATTTCCTTTATAATCTCTTCTAAATATTATTACGGGGACAAAAGCTTCCCTAATCGCATCTATATGTCTTTGAAGGTGCCTGCAGCATGGTGAATCCAACCGTTTTCGGCTCAAACCGTTCTCAGCGCTATCGACCGAGCCGCGTCGGGCGCTCCGAACCAAACTTTGACCTTCCGGACTGTCTGGGTGCTGGCAATCTGCCAGCTGACTTATCAGACCGAAAGGCTGGCCAATCTGGCAGAAACTGAACTCCCGACGGGCTTCTAGTGAAAATAAACAACCCTTGAGCTTTGACGTTAAATGGTTGGATGTTTTAGAGGGTGGTGGTGGGGCTCTGTGGGTCCTTTTTCCCTGATGGATCGTGAGCAATTGAAAAGAAAGTAGGAAAACAAAGACTTCCATTGCATGTTTCTGGAAACCGATTTGATGTCGGACTTTTGGAATTAATTGTTGCACTGGCAATTTTATCTTGGCTGTCAAAAAATGCGTACTTATTTTGTGCCGCCAATGTTCCGTTCTATGTTGGTAAATTCATAATATTTGTAGTTGACTTTTTGTGCATTTATGTGCGCTGCTGTCTACGTAACATTAGTTCAAATATATAATTATTTACCTTAACTTATGATAAGCCCAAATGTTCAGATATTTTTGTGACGTTTAAGTACTTCGATAACTACGAACGGCTATGTAACCTATTCACTCAGCTGGCCATAACCAGCATGTTTAATTCCGCTTTCCCTCGTATGAACTTCCTAACCTTACGGCCGAATCCCGTTTCGAGCGTGTCTGGCTTGGTCAAAACGACTAACTGGACTCGGCAGTGGCGAACAACTCTTCCAGTAAACCTATACGACATGCTGGGGGACCGCGCCATTCGACGCTCGCCTATAATTGCCGACCGATGTGGTCTCCGTATTCGCGTGACCGGAGTTCGTTAGAGCTCTGGGACCGTTTCGCCGCCGTAATGTTATTCGCTTCTGTTGGAGGCGATTGGGTTAGGTGATCGGCATGGCATGCATGCTTCTAGCTTGATTAGTAGAAGCCCAGGAATAGGGAGACATCAGTGTGACCTGCTTGCTAGCGCAACTCGAGGGAGAAGTATGATACACGGGTTAGTTGTACTATGGTCGATTGAATGTCCCTTCAATACCCGCACTATTTTGACTCATTTACCTTGTTATTTTTAGCGACGTGTGCCAACGTAAGCGAGACACTTTTTTGTCAAATCATATGTAGATGAAATATGTCTATAAATAAAACTGACATCTTTGGCTCATTTTATTGTCCTCTCTAGGTCGTTGTCACTCACCTGATTACGGAATCCGTCCGGTTTTCGAATTCTTCCGCCGCTTCCGCTTCGAGTTCTGCACACTGTTCCGCGCCTTCGTCCGCTCCCGATGGTCCCAGCGAGCAGGGGCTGCTTCCGTTGTCCGATTCAAACCGCCAGAAAAGCTCCTCTGACAGGTCAGACTCGGCAGGTGTGGTGAGCCAACACCGGAGCGAGACGTTGGCCCCCTGCTGTGCCATGCTGTACGTGGGCGTCACTTTGAGTTGGAAGGAGCTGATGATATCGTTACATTCTTGTAGGCAAGGAGGGGGTGGGGAAGGAGAGGTTACAGGAGGGACTGGGGATGAAGATGTTGTTGAAGGATCGGACGCCATCAGCTCAGGTGGATCAAAGTCAGAGTCTTGGCTAGACTCTGTAGTGGAAGGAACAGAGTCATTATTTGTTTCATTGGTGATTCTTTCCTCTGGTTTTGAGTCAGTTCTCGGGTTGGAATCGGTGTCACCGGCTTTGGCGATTGTATTTGGGAAGACGGGTGGACTTAAATTACGAGTGAAAGAAGGCGTGGTTTCGGAAGCGGGTGTGTATATAGGTTTGGTAATGGCTGTGGGTGCTGATGTAAATGTAGATACCATTGTGGTTGTTTGAATGTTTGGGCTTGATGTACTTGATGCCAAAGATTCCGACACTACCGCACCAAATTTCTTGACACCTGGAATAGCTCGTTGGGGCTCTTCCACTTCTTCAACCGCCTCTTCATCAGTGTTTGCGCTAGAGTGACCTTCAGCGTGATGCACGAACGACGTTTTCACTGGAAGATGTTCTTCTGTCTTCGGAATATCATCAGTAGGTGATGTGTAGACTTGTTGAGTAGTCATAACCACGGGAGGACGGCCAGTCGTCGCGCTTGCTGTAATTCCTCTTGGAGATGGCGTTACATTCGCTGTCAATGGCGGTGCTTTGCTGATACTGAATGTCGGCGTCACTTTGCTCACATCTGGCTGGCTGCTTGTCACAAAAGCTAGATTTTCTCTGTCTGATCGTGTATCCAACGAAGATTTTAGCTCAGGGTCAGGCTTTGGTGAATTCCATTGCAATGTTTCGTTCAGGACATCTTCCGGATCTTCTTCGAAGAACATATCCTTATTGCCGGTATCTCTATCGTTGTCTTGGTTGTCCGACACAGGTCTGCCTTCTAGTTCTGAGCTTCCCTTGCTTTGAGTTTTACTGTCACCAAGCACTGGACTCTCAACAAAACCATGCTCCAGCTTTTGCATCAACTGGTCTTTGCCCTCCTCTGCCCACTTGTCGTCGTCAGTATAGTCGTCTGCACTGATGTCATCTGTTCTTCCGCTGCCCTCCTCAGTTGTCAACTCTCTCAGGATGTTGGCATCCTCGTAAGGATCTTGGCCTTGAATTGCTGACATGGCGGTCACGATGTTTTGCGCTGATGACGCTGATGATGCCGATGACGCCACGTCATCGGGCTCCCAGATGGAGTCGACGTTAGCGAACAACAGCGACAGAAGCAGCAACTGAGGCAACATCGTCAGCGGCTACGGTGCGATGGAGACGAAGCTGAATTCTTAGTACTGGCTAAGATAAAGTGTTGAATGCACGAACCCCAGCTAGGAGCTGGCTATTTTCACCACTAGGTTAGCAGGGCCTCACCTCACGCAACCAGCTCATAAAAATCAACGAATGTTACAGAATGCTAGCCCGCTTTCTTGTCCTTGTTGCACTTTATTTCACCAGCAATCACTAGCATTTTACTTCTTTATACTTCAACTTCTTCACTCTGTTTGTGAACAACTTCACCCCTGTTACTTCACAAATCACACTGTTGATTGTTCAGAAGTGTAGTCGCTCAAGTCTTGACACGCAGGTCTGTCACGCGGTTCTAACTTCGGCAGGCTCACACAAAGGCCGCACGTGAGGTCACGCAACCGTCAACCACCAGCCCTCGGCCGACGGACGTCAAAGTGCAAACGGATGTGTGTTTGACACGCTCGAAATAGCACATCTATTTCAGGATGGGTTGTAGCTACGCGACAGCGTGTCACTTCGGTGAAACGTGTTCGGGTTTCGCTACTTCACCGCTCGACTTCTGTTTCACTGGTCGCAACTGTTTGCACGTCTGAACGCAACATATGGAAAACTTTTAAACACTTGTTTCTCACCTTTGTCCTTCAATATCTTAGCACCTCTTCATTTGCTATGGATGTAGACTATTCGTCTTGATATGCCACGATGCAGGTCTTGGATCCGCAGGTTTCTTGCCAACTAGTTGTTGCTTTCGGACCTCGCTGCCGATTTAATCGGAAGCCTGTCCTCAGCCAGAAAGCTTACTACACTGAAATCACTGCAAGGTATTTTCTCACCAAAGCCGTTGCTCGCGTGCCGATTCCATTGATATGCACTTTGCTTCTATTGCTCTCCGGCGAATCCACTTCCAAATGCAACGAGCCGTCTGCAGACGCCGATGCAACTTCGAGACTGTCCGCGCGTCGAGACTGTCCGCGACCCGGGAGCGCCTGAGGCACTGCCGGCCGGGCGCGGTCGACTGCGGCCGCCTCTGCGGGCCGGCGTCGGGCCTAGCTCTGAGCGTGGAGCTAAATCGATTGGCCTGGTCGACGTCGACGCTGCGACGGAGAGCGAACTGCGACACCCTCCGGAACGGCGGCGCTGGAACGAAGTTAGCCACGAGGCGTTCGCGATTTATTGGCGCGGACGTGGCGCGCTTGCGAGATGAGAGCTCTCGGAGATTGCGCGGAGATGAGATGACGGTGAATATGCATCCACTGGTGGTGATGGCAGTGGAGATTTATGTGAAAAATTGCAGCTGGCTCAAATGGCGTGAGAATATGCAATCTGGAAAGGAGGAAAGAAAATAAGTAAGCGTATGCAATATGTAGTGAACAGTGCGTAACAAAGTTGTGAGCTTCACTTCACAAGGCCTGAAAACTTGACATGCTTGTGCAGTCTGCACGTTACGTTTTACACTGACACTACGTTTTATTTATGATGCATTATAGGAAAGTGCATTTTTTCGTGATGGAAACTATCCGACATACATTTTCTAGCATGGCACAAATCAATCAGTATGTTCAATGTTTATCTTTTAAACTTTAAACACGATTTCCTATATGAACATATCTTCTTTTGCACACTATCAGTGAATTCGAGATAGGTATTATGAGGTTTATGAGATAAGTTATTTGTTTCAATTTCATATCATTCTAACTAGCAAAGCGATAATGTAAGAACCTATGACCCATTTATGCCAAATATGTCTTGAAGTTATCACAGATACACCATACTATGGTCTTCTTAGTCGCATTTAACCCTTCGCCACTTTTACCAGTCTGCATTTTGCGACATAGGTCATTGAACGGTCACCGAACTCGAACTTTGTGTTGATTGCTTACTAGGAAGAATCTGATGCAATTATTTGCTATTCAACTTCTTAATTAGTGTGACATTTTACTGCCCTCTTTACCACCTTGATGGCTCGGTAAGATTGGCATCTGTTTGATCGATGTAGCACGCAACAAACATTCATCAGAAATTGATAAAAATAGCTTGATAGTTTGTGGACAGACGCGGCGCAGTGGAGGTAGTTTTTGGTTATTCGAAGTGAGACCTGCACGAGAAAAATATGAAGTGAAAATTTCGGAAACAGTAAAAAGAAGAGGGGAGTTGGATTTTTTCGGTGATATTGAGAACGGAATGTAACTGCCTGATTTGTTTTTAGCCCGCCTGCCAATACTATCTTTATTTTTTGCCATGTGTTTGATTTGAAAGACGCCGGACTGAACAGTTTGAGTAGCTAAATAAAAAATCAGAATTATGTGCAAAAATGCATCAGAAATAATTGTCATGCTGAGGCGATAGTGATAAGTCAAGTCAAGAAAATGCTTGGTCAGTTTTCATTCCCAAACTTTGTTGAACTAAAAAGAACTAAAAAGCTCTTTCAAACGAACTTTTTAGATGCAACGGTAGACAACTAAAAGCTTCACTGAATAGGGGCATGCATTGCTACTGCCAATCGCAAGCATCACCAGCTTTCATATAGGTGTATACTGTATACTGTATACTCACCAATCGAATTTGCATCAGCCAGCTTAGACCATGTCTTAAGCTCAGTCTGTTCAGCTCAGTCACAACTGTTGCGGCTTAGCCGCAGACACCAACCACAAAAAATCACTGCCCACGGAATACAAAGGGCAAAAATATCACTAAAATATGTGTTCTATTCCTTTGCACCACTATCGCCACGCTTCCTCACTCATGGCCACCTTGGAACGTGTGTCTTTCACCTATCGCCCTGACTAAACCGGCCGTTATCTTGCCCAGCTGCCTTCAGGCCGATAACACGTCGTATAGTTGACACGGTGCCGTACTCAAACACAGATGACGTCACCAATCGGAGTGACCAATCACGCCGCGAACTACACTTCGGAGCCGAGTTCGGTGTAAGAAATTTGTCATACCGGAAGAATGCCTGCGAAAAAGTGGCGCCGGAGTGGGTAAGGTATTGGGGCTGGGAGGAACCGGGTTCGATTCCCGGTGCCTCCCGTCCTCTAGGCCTGTCGTTCTCAGCTGATCTGCTAGCGATGGGGAGGGGGGTGGAGGGTGTCTCGCCGCCTCTCATTGCTGTTATAGGCTTTCGATGGAGCAGTAGGAGCCTGAAAAACTTCCGTAAATGGGCACAAATGGCACTCTGGAGGAAAGATGAATCATTCCCGATTTTTTTTGTAAGGAACTTTTGCACCATCTTTAAATCATCAGCTTCTCTTAATTTTTATTTTTGTAGAGACTGGCCAGCGAGATTGTGAAACCGATCTTAGGTTCATGAATCATGAAGGCCAAAAAAATGCACTTTAGGTAACTAAAAAAATGTCCACTTAGGTACAGTTTCACTAATGCCCATCGAGATGATGCTAATACGTCAAAAATGATGGGAAATTGATCGAACAGCGCTGACGTATGTAGTGATACCTTTGTCTTTACCCTTTGGCATGAGATGTAGCTGATGCTGTGCCAACCGGCAACTATCTACTAGTTCCAATAGTCAGTTACTTATTGATCGTGACACCAAGCGCACACGCGGTACCTACCTACTTGTCGTCGAGTCTCGTCGATTTCTCCATCGCTACAGGTGGCGCGGCTGTGCTTTCTATAGGTGTCGCTGTTGGCGCGGCTGTGCTTCTATAGGTGTCGCTGCTGCACGTGGCTACGGCCAAGGCCGTATAAGAGGCTACGACCATATAGAGCCACGACGATAAAGCCGACCACTCTTGTCATGCAGCTCATAAGCCAACGTTAAAAAGTCAACTTTTTGACGCCTTGTAGCTGTATTTTCTGTAACGACGATATTTCGAGCTGCCAAGAGGCTTTTGAGCTTCCAAGCTTTCCTGAGGAACCGAGATGCTAATTGAAATCATCAGTGGGCTTGTGAGAGTACCTATTGGGGGCCACTGAGCTACCGAGAAACCCTTGAGCGTGTAAGAGAGGTCAACTGAGCTACAGGGAAGCGACCTGGGCTATTCTAGAAACACCTGGGTGGGACCGTCTAGGGTCATGTACAGGGGGTCTCAAAAGTTCGTTGACAGGTACCAGCCATGCTTTTTTGTCAATAATTCTAAATCAATCATTAATTAACGGTCGAAATTTTGCATGGGCATTCGTAACAACCTTCCTCAAGCAGTCTCATTGTTTTCAAGCGCATGCGACCCTTCATGAGTTCACAAAAAGGGTTCATCTCTGACCATGGGTCAGGCATGAAAATGGAGGTCGCAAAATCGGGTCGGCTGAGAAACTCTCTATTTCAGAAGTAATGGGAATGGTTAAGTCGGAAGTGACCCATGGCAAACTGTCGGCGAGGATGAGTACAACATGATGATCATCTAATAAAAACGGCGGCTAAAATTTTTGAAGGACAAAACCATGCGAGAGTAACAGCGTTTTGAACGACCCTCGTACGGCAGCAGACTCGTGCTCCGGAAAGCAGCTGAAAATGAAGTCATAACTATTGAAAACTGACAAGAAGCTCGCAGACAGAGGTTAACCAGTTTCAAAAATTGCAGGTCTTCGTAAAATAAAGACAAAGTATCATCTGAAATTGTTTAAACTATCTATAACGATAAATTTTGGGGAAAAATAACACGAAAATCGTCAATGCCAAGGGCAACTGACCCTCCAAAAGTGTCAATTAATGTAAATTTTTATCCTACGAAGTTTCAAGAGGCAGATCTGGAGCGAATAGCTTTCTTTTAGACACAAAATCCCGACAAAACCGCACGATGGAAGGTTTTGGCCGTTTACAAAGCAGAACCTCTTCTGAGGAAAACACTCTGCAACTCAGCGAAGGTCTTGTCATGGGGAATGACGAGCGTTTGGGATTTGCAAAATTTGCACAACGTGTCTAAGAAACAGATGGCCGACACATTCTTCTACGATATGCTGCGAAAAATTCGCCCCTGGCACTTCCCATTTGTTCAGGAAGGGGGTTGTTTTGAAAAGGAAAATAGTGCTTGTGAGGTCGGCGCCAGTCATTCATGAAGGAGTTAGCGCCAGAGAAGACCTACAAAATACTCACGGATGGTGTCGATGCAAGCTGTCGGCTTTCAGGGAGAAACGGATGTTGCTGGGGAGCTCGTCAAACCTTAATCTGACGCAGAAACTGGAGGGGATTCCCCTACAAGAGCTTGAAAGCTGGTAACCTTTTATCAGCCTCCGGCAGCTGACGGAGCGACGAAAATCGGTATGGACAAATATTTTTGGAGATACAGCAAATAGTTTGATTTCCAACCTTCCGAATCAGTTGTCAAAGCATGCATATTTGTCTAGTGTGCACAAAGACACCAAAACCTTAGATTTTTGACCGGTTCTTATATGCTTTATGGGCATGGGAAATGTGTCAGCGAACTTTTGAGACACCCTGTAGACCATATGGTACTAGCTGGGACCATCCGCCTCGCCGTTCCCTCATTTTACGTTCTCAGGACAGTCAAATCCTTAATTTCTCCTCCACCGCTCAAAACCCTGGTCTGGTAGAACAATCACTTTCATCCGACGTGAGTAGGTAGTGAGTAGCTACTCAGGAGAATTGGCTTGGGTGCCAGTATGGTGACTGATCGCGGGGCTGGATCGCCTTTCCATCGAATCGGCCCCAGCCCTGGCGGTGCATAAGAGTGGCCCTATGTACGGCTCTCGCGAGATTAAGCGGTAGGTTTTGCACTGTTACATTTCCGGCTACATCTCAGAAACTAATCGATCTACGATGAAGCCATTTTGCACGATCATGGCCGGCTTGTGAAGCAACAAGTCGATCGCATCTTCAACACTTAAAAGCTTAAGACGACGAAGATATAGCCTGAAGTACACTAAATTTTCTAGGTGCAAAACCTACCGCTAAAACCCGCGAGACCTGTACTTACCACTGTCCAGTGTCCCCTCCTAATTTTCATTATTCCGCTCTAAAAAGCTCTCATTAGACCGAAAAGACGTAACCAAAACAAACCAACTAAAACGAGACCATTTGAGCTACGGGCCCCATCGTGCTTCAGCTACCATGTCCCCTGAGCTATCGAGCTTAGTGAAAATAAGGGACTGCTATTCAAAAGAGAATCCGTCCATTTATAAATCTATTGTAACCACCCGGGGCTCAATAGGTTGTTCAAAGCGCGAAGCGAGGCCTGTGAATATGACAGAAAAAATATCACTATGACCGGAACGGCCTGCCCCGGCCCAGCTTGCAACGCTTGTGAGCTAGTGAAATTCTGCCGGTGCATCTCAGATCTGTTTCTACTCGGTTTGGTTCTCAAATCGACTACTATTCATACACATACATTTGTGAGCGCCTAGCACATGCCAGTCTAGGGGAATAACGGCAAACACACTCAGCTGAGTTAACGATCCGTTTATTTACAATAATCGATAGTATTATTGTAACTCGCTTTCTCTGTACCTGTTCAAATATACCACCGGTGGGAACCGGAATGAATGAATAAAGCAATAACGAATCGCAAAAAAAAACTGAGTGTGAAACACATTCGAAGTACCGTCGTACAGTATTGTACTCGTATACGATGCGCAACTATGCTTTTATAACGAACTGAGGAAGCGTGACAAAGGTGCGACGTGTAACTATTCGCGGTTGGTATTCTTGTATGTAATCCTATGGCCCTTTTAAACAAGCTCAAACACTAATCTTACTTTTTTAGTTTGACTTTTTGGCCGTCAATGACCTCTGAAGAGGTCTACGCGCCCTAGTAAAATCACAAATTAACATCAACTGAACCTGTATATTTTCTACATAGGACAGTGTAGTTATCAGCGTATTCACTCCACGTGCACACCGCTCCCAACCTCTAGCCAGACGGACCCGTCTCGGCCGGAGGGCGGTGAGGGGGGCACGGCCGCTCTGACAGACCCCACAGCGAGACACGCCACCGCCGCGCCGGCCCGGGACAGACTCCCCACAGAGCGAGACGCTACACTGACACCCGGCAGGCCAGGCCGTCCCATTGGCCGCCGGTCAGTCGGTCTCCCCGTTACTCACTCACAACAGATAAAATGCATCACATTTCGTTTCCATCTCTCTTGAGCACCCCCAAAATTTTCTTACGTACTTGTGACGCTATAAGGATGTGTGTTAACAGTGTAAAGGCCTGGCTACACTATGCGTTTTCTGCGTGCGTTTTTGCAGGTTTGCGTGTTTTGCGTAATATCGTTCTAGGAAAAAAGTTATAAACAATATAATTTTTACTTTAGTTATATACAAAAGCTAATATAACTCTTATGTAACTAAAATTTTAGGTGAAAAACATCACAAAAACGTAATATCGTTCTTTTTTCTAGAACGATATCACGCAAACACGCAAACACGCAAACACGCAAAAAACGCACGAAGAAAACGCATAGTGTAGCCAGGCCTTAAGGGCCAGGCTACACTATGCGTTTTTTTGCGTGCGTTTTTCCGGGTTTGCGTGTTTTGCGTAATATCGTTCTAGAAAAAAAGTTATAATTAATTTGACTTTTATATCAGTTTTATTTAAAAGTTAATATAACTCTTATAATAGTTAAAAGTTAGCATAAAATTATATCACAAAAATGTAATATCGTTTTTTTTTATTCTAGGATGATGTTACGCAAAAAACGCAAACCCGCAAAAAAACGCACGCAGAAAACGCATAGTGTACTTGTAGCCATGCCTAAACTGTGACGTTATGACGCCGAGGATACAGTAGTCAAATGGCCACGGTTAGCCACATAGGGGTTTGTTCCATGACTGACACACATATCCCTGGGGGTAGCCGCACTCGGTATCATCCCAGCCCTGAGAATCAATATACATCTGCACGCAGTTATACGCTATGTCATCATTGGGCTCTGTACTAGCCCAGAACGAAGCATTGTTGAACACGGGCTCTCCTCCGTCCTCTGCCACGAACACTCCGTCCTCGCCATGCTCCGACAGTCCGATCCAGGCGTCAGCTCCAGCCGCCATGGTCAGAACGCACTGGTTCTCCTCTGCAGAGCGGGGCACGGCCAGGTGGGCGCCCAGCGAGACGCAGGCGGCTTTAGCTTCGGTGAAGGTGAGCTCCTGAGGGGGTCGGATCAGACAGCGGCCGGCACAGTGGCTGAAGCCGACCGGACAGGCGCATGGCACGGTGGAGTCGTCTGCAGACCAGTGAAACGTTGATAATTAGCCGTGCATAACGACATAGCATAACGACGATGGAATCCATTTCAAAAACAGAAAAAATAAGATTTGCTAGGATGTCACTAATGTTAGTTTTCGAGCTTTCGTCCCAGTCTCAAGTTGAGATGTTGATTTAACATTTTATTTTTCGGCCAGTTACTCCTCCGGCCGAAGAAGATAACTGACCGAAACGTTGTGAAGCTAGCATCTCAACTTGAGACGGGGACGAAAGTCCGATTACTAACATTACTGATACTAACACCTCGTCTCAAGCATTCCGAAGAATGCTGAGACGTCCATACCGTATGATAATAAAAACTTGCAATGGATAGCCGAACCGAGAAGGAATTAAGACCATGAATACCTTATTGAAGATAAGACCATAAAACCTTTAGATGGGACATATTCACACTGACGACCGTTTCAGTATCAAAAAGGTTTTACGAGCACAGGTCAATAATACCTGCAATCAGATGTATTTTTCGGAAGGTTTGTCGCCCCGCGGTAGCTGCTCCTGCTTGCAGTGTCGCTGTAACAAGCAGAGGTCGATAAAATAGGGGACGGGAGTGGCAACATAGGTAGGACAAAATATTGCCTCAAGGCTCACATTCCATCTGTCCATAGTGAAATATACCATTGGCTTCGTTACTGGCTGGATAATGAACCCTCGCACTTAGGGGTGAGGGTTGGCGGGATATGTGGTTGGATGGAGCCCTCTCGGTTTTTCGCGAATAACTCGCGACGCGACGAAACATTTAGTGCCTTCGATTAATTTTACATTTACTGAAAAATTTCATGACCATTACCCAGATGACCTTTGACCTTTGGCCGGCTGCTCGAGACCATCTAGCCATAACTGCAATGCGGTGTATGTCGGCGCACATTACCCATGCGTTCCCAGACTTTTGTTAAATGTTAGAAGTTATTATTAGTTATCACATGCTGACAAGTGGCACTGACAGCTCAAATCACTGATCCTGACTGAACCCATCGAAACAATGTCAGAAGTCCACAGTAGATCATTCCACTCACCTCCAGTGTTGTACAGCTCGCAGGTACCATTCGCGTGGTACGTGAACCCTTCACACGCACCCGACTCTGCCGACCTACATTCAATTGCACAGGTCGTCTCCGAGGTCACAAGAACGGTGGTTGCTGGCTCTCCGGTGTATGTCATGTTCACTCGTTGGAACGCCATCGCTCCGTCGGCCAGATTTTCTACCCAGATGGATGACACAAGTAGGTAGATGAATAAATTTAAAGGAGCCATACTTAACTGGTTGGTGGTTTTGGCTCTTATGGCGTTGTGTGTTTATGTCTGAGTACCTCTATGGACGCCAGTGAGCTATGCTGGTACGAAGAGTCTTTGGGTTTGAATGTGCTTAGGAGGCCTCCGCTGGCGTAAGTGCTACGACGTTCCGACGGTGGTTGCTAGGATACCAGCTCTAAACTTTGACTGACAACCAATGAGAAGGCCGAATAAAAACGCTGGCCAATTTTATTGGTCTGTTTACCGACAAGCCATTTACTCTCACCACCATTGCTTAGGATTTTATAAAAGTAAGCCTGAACTTTTTCGTGCACCACTCACTATTTCGAGCAAAAAGTCTCTAATCGTGAAGTTGCTAAGAAGGTATCGAAGAATTAAGGATGGTAGGCATATGAACATATGGTTTGTACCTTGGACCTCTCTACACCGGTGTACAGATATCTATGATGATACATAGGTTCTAGCACATCTTGCGTCAGCGCCTATCGTTGTTTTCGGTATAGGCCACTTCATGGGGCATTGAGCCGCAGTTGCAGATTACACAAAGGTCACGTTGATCCGGTACTGTCCGTCCGTATGATAACGGAACAGCAAAATAAAGCACTCAACGTGCCCTGTTTTATGACTAGGAGCAGCATGATTTGACCAATGAACAAAACACCTCTGAGCGTATTTCACTTTGGTTCTTGCTGTGCTGTTATTCAAAAGCCAGTCTGGTCATTTTGTAACCGGATATTTCGAACGTTAATCCAATCACACAGTAAACAATCGCCCTATTCCGGGAAACACTATTTACCAAAGCGACAGTAGATGAAAAGGCTCGGGTAAACGAGCAGTTTTGTGACCAGCATCATGAATATCCAACAGTAAACCATCAGGCTGCACCTTTCGGAGGGTTTTTCGGCCGATGGTGCGCCACTGCTAGTGAAGAGAGGGCAAAGGCAATTTTATTGCCCAACGAACCGTCGTGTGTAGACGGAAAACGGCACAGGAAATGCTCTCGGCGGCGAGGTATTTACGTCCATGTATTTTGCTTCAGTAGATCCCAAGATAGATTGAAACCCAAAGGTAAAAGCTACCAGCTTCAATGTGATCAGTTTACAGAAAGGTGGCTAAAGAGTGGTTGAACAGACTTTTGACTCATTTGTGGGCCATAACTGACAACACTTCAAGTGATGCCCGAAGAGTTTGGCAAGACGTAAACCTTTTTTATTACGTCTTGATTCCTTTAAAAATGAAGATGTTAGCGGCGTTTGAAGTTTTGCCGTTTTTGAGGCGAAAATGGCGAACATGACGTCACTAAAACGTCAATTTCTCAAAAATTTCCCGACGGATTTCGCTCAAATTTTCAGGGAACGTGTCAAATTGATGTAAGAAAAAGTACTAAAAGTTTGGCGGCGCTGCGCGCCGCCGTTTTTGAGATATTGCAAAAATTCGCGAGGGGGATAAAATTTACCCCTCCCCCCCAGCCCCGCGCGGGTTAAGTGACCTGGCTCTGAAATTTTTACTACATTTGTTGAAAAGATTTATGATAAGGTGTCGCGCCGCCGTTTTTGAGATATTCGCGAAAACCTTGATGGCGTAAAGGTCGCCGTCCACTGCACTTTTATCCGCCAAAAATAAGCGCTTACTGGCAGAGTTAACTACAGAGGCAATGGTAGGAGCAGAATCTGTAGACGCCGAAACGGCCCAGCCGCCGACAACGTGTTTCGGCATGTTATCTTTTCATCGCTTATTTTACGCTCTTAATTTAGTGGCGGAAAAGTTGGATCATGGAAGCTTTTTCTGCCGCTGTTGACGCCGACTGCGCAAGATTTAGTTCCCTTTGGCGGGCTATTGCTCGGTGACGGTGCGGGCTACTGGGGTGAAATTTTCGCACCAAGTCAGACGCATGCAACCATTTGTCATGTCAGCTTTTTGAAGGGGTGCGTTCAGCGGTTTGCACGTGGCGGGCGCATCTTTGCGACATTTTGGGCCGCGGCCGGTGCCGAGCAGAGAGCACGTGCCTGAGACCCAGATTTTTCACCGTGAAAACTGAGCGAAATCAGAGCCGGCAGGTCACGTAGGGACGCTGATTATTTAGGGACATATTTGTGTTATGAGGTTATCGGTGGAGCCAACAAATAACTAAATGCACTTACTTTTATTGACGTTTCGGTTTCAAACAACCTTCGTCAGAATAGAACTACAAGTTAAATATACGTCTCAAATGCACATATTTCAAACACATAAACGAGTGTGTTTGAAATATGTGCATTTGAGACGCATATTTATATTTCAACTTGTAATTCTATTCTGACGAAGGTTGTTTGAAACCGAAACGTCAATAAAAGTAAGTGCATTTAGTTATTTGTTGGCTCCACCGATAAACTCATAACACGTAGGGACGGCTCAGGAGACAGATGACGTCACGGGGTGTCAAGGTTTTGTCGATTTTTAAGACATTGCTGTGCAGTAAATAATCTTTTTTATGCTCTAAGGGAGCCCAACAGTTAATATCAAACTGCCTTAGAGGAGAAAATCCTCGAAGATAAATATTGGCGAAGATTGGCAGGCACCCGCTGACGTCATCTTTCAAGGTCACCGATGTAAACAAACGGCTAACCATTCTCCTATACCCGAAGGCTTGTTGTCAATAGTTAAAGTGGTTAAAACCAGTTCTATAGGCCAGTGGCGGATCCAGGAAAACTCCAAGGGAGGGGCCATGAATCGAAGTGGTGCCCCTACCTATACCCAAAATTAAAAACTCAACGGATTTCGGCCACTTCATTTTGATGGTGCCCCTATTTTCAGTTTTTTTTTATTAAAAAAAATCGTGTGTGTTGCCCCTGGCGGGCCTGTGGTGCCCCTGCTAGGCCGCAGGTGCCCCTGACACAGGGGTGTCGATTTGTGAAAATGGTTGGGGGTGCCCAGAGCTCTAACCCTCGCCCGTATGCATTGGGGGAGGGGGGGGTCGAACGGACCCCCCCTCGGTTTTTCGCGAATGACTCGCGTAAAAAGCGGCCGATCACGACGAAACTTTCAGTAGTGTCCTCGCGTTGATCAATTTTACACCTACCCTTGAAATTTCATGACCCTGACCCAAATGACCTTTGACCTGTGACCTACTTTTCGAGACCATGCTTGGCCGGAATCGTGATTTGGCGTATGTCGGCTCGCATTAGCTGCGCGTTTGCAGTCTTTTCGTGGTTTCAAGCGTTCAAACATGTGATATGATGTTGCTCCCATGCATTAGAGTGGGTGTCAAGGTCACCTGAAGGACAGGTCAGGTCAGTGACCTTTGATGGCCATTGACCTTTGATGACCTCGGTTTACTTTTTTCGAGTTTTACATGTATCTAGGCTAGTTTTGGGAGCTAAATTCGAATTTAGCAACCATTTGAACATTTACGAAGTAGTTTTGGTGCCTTCGTAACATGTTACGAAGCTGTCAGAGGCGGTTGACACCTAATACGAATACCCGGCAGGACCCCTACTACTGGTTGACCTGACCCGTCCTGACCCCACCTGGCCTAAACGCATGACGACATCTTTGTGATCAAAACTAACATAATATTCGTGATCAGCACCCCGAAAACCCCATAGCAGCCACACTATGACGTTCTAACAGGTCCCGATTTTCCCTTTTTGGGTCATTGACCTGACCTGGAAGGTCAACCAATGACCTAGGGGCTAGGACCTTCAAATTGGGTATCATCGGCTTCCTCTCGTCACGGGAAACACGCTCGTTTTTTCCCGCGCTCTAGCTCGATCAGGGGCGAAACGGCAAGGGGGGGTCAACGGACCCCCCCCCCTCTTATACGTTCGCGGCTGGAAAAACACCAATACGGGCGAGGGTTAAGGCAGACCTCATATGCTATTCTTTTTACGGAGCGAGCGAAGCGAGCGGAGTCTTTCCTTAGATTAACGGAAATTTCTGAGTATGAGCGGCCGGCCGGCCGGCCGGCCGGCCGGCCGTGCGGACGCTTTTGCGAGGCTTATATCTCAGCAACCACTTGACCGATTTACACGGGGTAATTTTTGTAGGGTAGCTTCATTCCTTCTACCAAGTATTGGACTATTCCCGATGCATGTGGATGACCCCTTATGCACGTGCCACGCGCAAAACGAAGAGGTATCGGTTTTGTAATTGTTGCAATATCTCGGTAACTACTTGGCCGATTGCGCTGAAAGTTGGCATGTTGGTAGGCACCCACTAGGCAATGCATATCCATGTGCCACAGTGGGGGTGCTGCTGCACGTGCGCACGTGCAGGGGTCGTTTCCAGATCTCGAGAACGGCTGGACCGATGGTGCTCAAATTTGGTACACGGTTAGGGACCAGTTAGTAGGGTGCCGTGCACAAGTCAGTTGGGACCCATTCTGCACGTGCGCACGTGCAGGGTGCCGCTTCCAGATCTCGAGAACGGCTGGGCCGATTGTGCTCAAATTTGGCACATCGCTAGAGACCGGTTAGTAGGGTGCCGTGCACAAGTCAGTTGGAGGTACCCCCTCGAAATTTCGCACGTGCAAGGCTCACCCTCTCGCTCGCTCCGTTAGTCGCCCCAAAAGGCGCTATACTGGTAGATAAAACTGCATTGTGTTAGTACCAGGGCTTCGGATAACATGTTAACTGGGTGGGCAATCGCCCACCCAGTAGCAGTTTTTGCCCACCCAGTGGAGTGTGTTTGCCCACCCAGTAAAGACGGAGACGGAGCAGTTTTACCCGCGCTGGGCCGGTGCTCGGCGCCTTCCGCGCCGGGTCGGGGGTGTGTCTCTGAAGTCTGAACACCCTCGTCTAACTCGGCCCCTGGGCCGCGTAGCGAAATGCGGTAGGCGGCATTGGAAAGACAGTTAAAATGACGAGAATACTTGGTCTTTATAAGGTCAGGTCAAAGCTCAGGTGGCCAGAGGTCATAAAAGGTCAAGTTTGGATTGTTTGAAACATTTTCGAAAACCTGGCGCATCATTTGGGAACTAATAGAGCTGCAGCGCCGCGCAAAAGCGCATTCGATAGCTCTTTCAACGCTCTTTCGCCAAAGTATGTAGTCCTCAGATTTGACCTCAGGTCAACGGCTTAGCATAAACTCTCCAGAGGGCAAAAACTCCAATAATAGCCACTTATGAAAAAGTTTTTTTTTTCTGCCATAGCTTTTTACTCGAGAAAGTCATGACATTTGTTTTGCCAGCCATCAATTGACCTGACCCTAGGTCACCGGTACCGAAATTTCGAGATATACATTTTGTACAAACTGTTGGCCTTATCAATTGGTGAAATTTTCAAAGCAATCAGCCACTCGGTGTGGGTATGACAGACATTCGTACTTCAATCGTTATTCGTGAAAAACTGTCTAACTTAAGCGCCGCTGTTTTGACTTGTTGACCCCTGTGACGTCATTTTTACCTGACCTGAAAATGACCTGAGTAAAAATTGTAGACTTTGTCCGTCTGTATCCCATGCCATTTACCGCTTGTTTCTTTCTTGCTTCGTTCTCGAGATATCACGGGGAGCAGGTATCCGCCCCCCGTCGGCCGTCGGTGCGAAGTTGGCGCGAAATGCGGATCCCCGTTGGTGCGCGGGTTAAACCATGATATTTCGGACCAAAAGACTATCTCGCCACTCAAAGCACAACTTCAGGACGTCCGGAACCGAAAACCCATTGACGCGGCACGAATGCGTCGATGGCTACCAAATGCTGCTGTCTGGTATAATTAAAGCGAAAAATTGTGTCCATTTTTACAACGCATTCTGATGTACGGTAATTAGAGCAGGGGCGCGGGAACTACTTTCAGACTGGGGGGGGGGGGCACACCATAATTGAAATCAACCTAGGGTACCCGTACCCCCAAACCTAGTTTTCTCGCCGGTTTTAGACCACTTATTTTTCATCCCTTGGCGTTTTCATAAAAAGGAAACATTTGCAAAAAAGTGCAATATTCCGTCTTAAAGCTGTGGGGCACCACCCTTACGGCCCCAGATTTGGGGGGGGAGGGTAGACTGTCCCCACTGCCCTCCCCCCGTTCCCGTGCCTATGAATTAATTAGAGAAAACAATGCGTTCAAAGAATCGTAACAGTGATGCCAGTACCAACTTTGGTTGGGGGTGCCCAGAGCCCCTTGGGGGGTGCCCAACTCAGCATTGGGGTGCCCGGGCACCCCCAACAGTATACAAATCGACACCTATGCCCTGACAGGTTTGTGGTGCCTCTGGAAGGACTTTGGTGCCCCTGACAAGCATGAACTGCCAACGACAGGCACGTGGTGCCCCTGACGGACCCAAGGTGCCCCTGCGAGGCCAGTGGTGCCCCTGACAGGTCTGTGGTGCCCCTGGCAGGCCTGTGGTGCCCCTGACGGGCCCAAGGTGCCCCTGCGAGGCCAGTGGTGCCCCTGACAGGCACGTGGTGCCCCTGACGGACCCAAGGTGCCCCTGACAGGCACGTGGTGCCCCTGACAGGTCTGTGGTGCCCCTGGCAGGCCTGTGGTGCCCCTGACGGGCCCAAGGTGCCCCTGCGAGGCCAGTGGTGCCCCTGACAGGCCTGTGGTGCCCCTGGCAGGCCTGGGGTGCCCCTGCTAGGTCTTTGGTGACCCTGACAGACCTGTGGTGCTCCTGGAAGGGCTGTGGTGCCCCTGGGCCCTGAAGCGCCTGAGGTGCCCCTGACGGGCCCGCGGTGCCCTTGCTAGGCCTGTGGTGCCCCTGGCGGGCCTGTGGTGCCCTTGGCGGGCCTGTGGTGCCCCTGCTAGGCCGCTGCTGCCCCTGGGCCCTGACAGGACTGTGTGCCCCTAACAAGCCTGAAGTGCCCCCGCAGTCCCGTGGTGCCCCTGACAGGCCCAAGGTGCCCCTGACAGGCCCAAGGTGCCCCTGCGAGGCCGGTGGTGCCCCTGCGATGCCGGTGGTCCCTTCGGTGACCTCCGTGATGAATTAAAAAAAAAACTTCCGTGATGGTGCCCCCCGGGAGGCCCAACGGGGGGCCATGGCCCCCATGCCCCCCCCCCTTGGATCCGCCACTGCTATAGGCTTGGTTAAAACACTATTCGTTAGTACTTTTTATAGTCATCGTGGTTAACCCTCGCCCGCACATGCCATTTTCCCATCCTAGAACGCACATGGGGGGGGGGGGGTGGTTGCCACCCCCCCCGCGCCATTTCGTTCCTGTTGGAGATAGAGCTTAGCGGTAAAGACCAAAAAGATTCTTTGGGAAAAGACGAATCCAATGATACCCAGTTTTACCTTCTCAGGTCAGTCATTGACCTTCCAGGTCAGGTCAAACTAAAAAATGTTGCTGTTTTGGGTCACCGTTGGATATCAAGTGCGCTGCTTATCAAATACCGATGACGATGCTGTTTTCTGGTGCCAAGCCAGCTAGAACCTCTTTGTCACACTACCCGACCAGAATTTTGCTGCTGAGGTCATTTCAGGTCAAGTTAGGTCAAGGTCAATTATATGTGTTTGTATGTCTGTGTGTGTCTGTGTGTATACTGATGTGTGCACCGATTGTTTTTGGGTCCATATTACATGAAATCATGATCTGAGAAGCTTTTACCAAAAATGCAGTCAAAAAACTTCACAAAAAGTAAATTCAGCTTGCCTAAAACGTAATTATCTTAGATGACCTAGGTTGACCTTGACCCTGACCTTGACCCCTGTACATCGTCGAACAACATGTTCCATGATAGGTGGGAGGTAAGACTGGCAAAAAAGGCCGAAATCAGGGTGTCAAAAGCTCACAAGGCCCATGGCAGGCGCAAGATGTTGAGAATTGGCCATTTGGGTCATGACATGACCTGAAAAACAAGGTCATATCTCCGAAACCAAAAATCACAGAAACCTGAAATTTTCAGTGGACCTCGAGAAAGGATAGAGGAGCAGCTGTACAAAAAATCAGCCGTCTAGCTCTAAAAGTGTTGAGTGCAGAGCAGAAAGACTACCTGGGGGGGGGGGTGGCAACCACCACCCCCCATGTGCGGGCGAGGGTTAAGTACGAAGTAACTGGACGGGCAGGCTAGCCAGTAATTGTGTTTTTCCATTCTATTGTATACGGCCTCGGCCGGCGGGTATATATCTACTCAGTCAATGTTAGACTACCTAAACTGATTGTATCACATTACCTGCTTTATTGTATACATATCAGCTATTCTTAGCTATCTTTACCTAAAAAATCCGGGTTTTTCACGAGTACCAAATCGGTACTAGTTTTACGGGTTATCCTACATCCAGAAAACGAGTATCAATACCCTTCATTGTTTCGCATGAACTATTATTACGTACAAATACCAGTGATTCCAGGGTATTTCTAGCCACAAAATCCGGGTATTTTTGGAGTACCAAATCGGTACTACATTTACGGGTTATCCTACGCCGAGAAAACAGGTAGCTCAACCTTTTTGCGTCAAAATACCGAATTTATTTGTGTCACATGACCTTCTCACACGTATTCGTACCGAATTTGTTTGTGTCACATAACCTGCTCACACGTATACGTACCAGAGATTCTTTGGTATTGTTACCTTAACCCGCGCCGGGCCGGGGGGGGAGTGTTTGAACACCCCCCTGCGGTTTTTCGCAGATATCTCAAAAACGGCGGCGCTCCGCGCCGCCGTTTTTGGCACACCTGTTTGTGCATCTTTTCCGCACATGTTGTGAAAATTTCAGACCCAGGTCACCTTCGGTCAGGTTACCAAGTCACGCCAAGTGACCTCACCTCAGAAAAAATAAGAATGCTCGTCATAGCTTCACCGATTGATCGATTGCCTTGAAACTTTTAGCGATTGATTAGAGCAACATTATATATAAAATGTATTTTGACCTGAGGTCAAATTTTGAAGTTGACCTTTCAAGGTCAAATTATAGTTCATTCGACGCGTCTCGACGAGAGGAACATGATGGAGGCAAAAGTTATGTCGTGGCTTTTTTGAGTCAAAAGTTATTGCCGAAAAAACGTTTTTCGTAAAAACGGCTATTTTTGGAGTTTTTGCCCTCTGGAGGCTAAACCGTTGACCTGAGGTCAAATCTGAGACCATTACTCAGAAAGGTCTGTAAAAGGGCTATCGAATGCGCTTTTCCGCGGCGCTGTAGCTCTATCGGTTCCCGAGATAGCCGTTGGCAGTTTCCAAAATGTTGAAATAGTGGACATTTGACCTTTGGTGACCTCTAGTGACCTGACCTTTGACCTGACCCAAAAAATGACCGAAGTGTTTTCGTCCTTATTTTGGACGTTCTTTCGATTGCCGCTTACCGCGTGTCGCTACGTGGCCCAGGAGCCGAGTTAGAAGGGGGGGGGGGTGTTCAGACACCCCCCCCCCCCCGGCCCGGCGCGGAATCTCAGAGCACCGGCCCGGCGCGGGTTAAAAGCCTTAAACTTATCCGAAAGTTATAAGGTACTTTAACACCATGATTTATTTGTGCTACACTTGTCGCAGTTTGCTATAAAAAAGAACAAAACAATGATATGTAAAACGGAGTTCGCTTGTTTATTGGGTTCCAACGAGATGGACAGAACCGGATGAAGATCATCGATTTAATTAGGAAACATGTCATGACAAACAAATAATCAGATTTTTCGCACGATGTGGACGGCTGGACGCAGTCCCTTCCCGCCTACGGCTGTCGTCAGCTGGCGGTCAACCGACCGGTGAGCATTGCCCCGTCCCGTAACGCAAGGTCTATACTCCCATTCGTACCTGTAACACCGCGTACGACACTCCACTTCTATGGCGCAATGCGCGATATCCGACGGCCCTGGCAGTTAGCTTGTTCGGTTGTCCATCCCCATTTGTCGGCCGGTTCAGGTTGTCCTGATGCTGGCCGACACTCAGCGTTGCAGTCAGCCAGGATCTGTCCTGGCCTCTGGATCCCAGTGCTGTTCCTTGACCGCGTTTCTTGACATCCCAGTGCTGTTTCTTGTTGACTTGAAGGCTTGATGCCCTTGCACAACACGATCCACCACCACACTCGACCGGGAAAGAAAGTCACGTAGCTCACTTCCACAATAAAACGCGTGAAACGCGAATAGCACTCGCCGTGCGGCTCCCAGCCTCTACACACACCCATCACGCCGGCAACGGCGGTTCAAACTGCTCATACTGAAAGCGTGCGCGCCAAACAGCAAAACGCGGAACGATGATTGGTGGAGAGGATCACCCTTCTGCGCATGTGCGACTTAGGCCACGCCCCCTGTTAAAATTACTCACAAAAGGTAAATCTACCTTAAAAAAATAAGGAGTCAAAAAACTACATTTAAGTACTTATACACCCTTACGAGTTGATGCATGTTACAGGTACCTGTTTTTCAATAACAAGTAGTAGAAAAACATGCTGGTAGAGTAGCCCTACACGACCGATTCTGGTTTGTTAGGTAGAGGTACCCTCTCTTCTGGGTAATGGTACCAGAATCTGCATGGTACTGTAAACCCATACCAGGTACATTTGCTATAATGTGTGTAAAAAGAACCATAGGTGTACAGGGACCCAAAATAAATGGTGTATTATTATTTCTGTCCGGGTTTTAATATCTGGAGAAATCGGGATACCGGTACTCATAAGGGTAAAATTACCCGTAGAAGGGTAATTTTTTCTCTGTGTGCATGTTGCCAGTTGCCACACATGTTACTCAGAATACTTGCATGTCGCACATCGTTCCGTTGAGAACGAATGCTGTTACTTAACCCGCGCCCTGGTGGGGTCTGTTTATAACGCGACCTGGTGGGGGGGGGGGGCTATTTTTTGCCCCCCCTCGTATCTCCAAAACTACTGGACAGATCCGCAAAATTCAAACGGCGTTCGATAGCCCTGTCAAATTTGTCCAGGGAAACCAAATTTTATTGACCTCGGGGTCACCGATGACGTCACAGGTCAGGTCAAAGATAAAATGTTTCACCGTTCACGGGGCTTCTAGGGAAAGCGCTATAACACCGAGTAAAACGCATTTTGTCGAAAATCAGCGATAAGACGTCAGTTGTCTAGTACCTATGTTGCTATTAGAGGTCACTGGTCATACCAGGTCAGGTCACAGGTCAGGTCACCAAAGGTCACCAAGGGTCACCACATGAACCCAACTTTACTAAGGTTGTGCGATGCATGTTTTATGGCCAGTTTTTCATTTCCAACCCAATGGTGTTGGTTATAAGACCATTAGGTACGGTTTAGGTCACTTTCTGGTGGAGGTCAGGTCAAGGTCAGGTCAAAAAAGGTCAAATTTCAAAGTTGATAATTTTGCATAAAAAGGGTATCGATTCGATGCAGCTCGTCACGGGGAGTCTAATGATGGTCTTTGTTTTGCACTACGAGGTCTAGAATTGCTAAAAATGGAGTTTGAAAATTTGACGTCATCAATTTTGAACAGTTTTTTCGCTATAACTTCGCCAAAAAAAGAGGTATCAATCTAAAATTTTGTATGTGGATGGAAGGCGGTAAGGACTATCACATATATTCCGGTTTTTGCGAAATTCAAAAAACTTTTTGGATTTTTTTACTATTATATCCCAAAAATTTATTTTTTGATTTTTGGGGGTCAAAATAAAAAAAAATCAAAAATCCGAGATAGCAGTTTTGTAGCCCTGTTAATTCTACAGCTTTTATGTCCTAAACATTTTTCTGTATTTGCAAAGCTATAGGCCTGACAGCTCTTCCCGCGAAACCCTTTTTTGGGTCGAAAACGGCAGAACATGACGTCACTCTGACGTCATTTTCGGCCAACCTATCATAGCTTCTGGAAAAATTTTTGGTCACAATGTGTACAATTGATGTCCGGGAGGGTACTGAAAGTTTGGTGACGATCGGCGCAGCGGTTCTGGAGATATATCGAAAAGTCTGGAGGGGGGGGGGCAAAAAATGGCCCCCCCCACCAGGTCGCGGGTTAATATAGTCAGATCCTTGTGCTATAAAAGTTACCAAATATAATATTCCTTGAAGTATAAACGCTAAGAGATCAGTGGTTAGACGCCTACGCCGCAGCCCTCTGGACCAGCCTGAGTGGGAGGTTGTCAAGGTACTGCAGAGTCATCGACAGCACCCACACCTCTGACGTCAAACGTCGCTGCCGATGGACGTCAGCTGACTTCACCGACTTAAGACGCTCGACGATCGCCTCGACTAGATACTGACGGCTGGTGGCGAGACCCCCGGCGACCTCCGCGTCCAGCAAGTGCTCCCGCTGGCGCAGGAAGGTCAAGATAATGCCGTCGTGGTAGCCATTCGTGTCGCTCCACCCACCGAAGAGCTCTCCGAAGCTGTGCGCATCAAGTGCCAGCCGCTGAGTCCTTTCAGCCGCCCCCGTCAAAACCATGGGCGTCAGTGAGGGAAACGAGAACAGCCCCGGCAGGCCCCTCGCCAAATAATGAAGAAAGAGAGTGACCAGTTCACTAGCGGCTGGGGGCTTTTCAAGCCAGGACGGTGCGCGCTCAGAGAGTCGCACCTGCTGGCGGGAGCGGCGGCGACTGGCTGTGAGAGCTCCAGGGCGGGGGAAAGCGGCAGGGGGACGCGCCACGCGCCGCAGAGGGGTCGTCGGTCGTCGAGAGCCAGAGGTCAGGGAGCGTGGAAGGCGGTGGTGTGGCCTTTTGGCCGTCCCTGTTGGAGACGGCCGCGACGTCTGGCCGCTCATCACTTGCTGGCGTAAAATGTCTGGTCTTATCTTAGCTTGAATAACTGCTTTTTTGTGCTGTTGGTTTAGTGACTTGCTCCTGTGGGGATGGTTTTTGAATGTTGAGGTTGTTGGCCGTTTTTGAACCCCACAAGAAGCGCCGAAAATCCTGAAAGAAAGAGAATGCGGCGATGACAGGGTCGTGATTATGCTCGCTCTTTGTTACACAAAAGCAGAAGTGAGGCCGTTAAGCGTTTGTATTTACCTACATAATCAGGAGTTTTGACATCACAAATTGGTTGGTGCAATAGCAACAACGCCTGAACCCGCGCAACGACGGGGGACCGTGCCAACTTTGCACCGACGGGGGGGGGGGGGCGGATGACCGCCCCCCCTCTGAGATCTCGAGAACGAATCAAGATAGCAACAAGCAGTAGACGGCATGGGGTACGCGCGGTCATGGCCTAAAATTTTTACAGGGGTTATTTTCAGGTCAGGTCAAAGATGACGTCACAGGGTAAAAAGTCAAAATATCGGCGCTAGATATGAAGCTTTTCTCGAATTACTTTACTTTCGAAGTAGCCAAAACTATGAACTAACTAATGACACCATCGTGATCCTCTAGTCAATCCGCATCGAATCATATATGTGTTGACCTCGAAAGGTCAAGGTCAAAGGTTGACATCAGGTGACATGACCTCAAGGCCATCATGCAAATAATTCAATGCGTCTTGGCGAGCTGAACACAATGAGACCATCCGCGCGTCTGTATCTCGTTCCTGTAAGGAGCTATTAACAAAAAAAAACTTTGGTGACCTTCGATGACGTCACATGACCTTACAGTTACCCAATAGCAAAACAGGCCTACGGATGGATATGTTCCTCCATTCAGCAGTATTGGATTATATCGACGCGTTTTTTAAACCCCACATGTTCTCGTGTGAATTTTCGATAAGTTGGATAGAAACTTTCAAAAAATGTACGGTCACTCGAGGTTTAAGATGACGTCAGGTGACCTCGGATGACTTTGGATGATCCTTAATCCTGTCCCTGATGCACCCAATCCTGGGCGTACATGTTTGCAGGCTTAGGAGCTGATCACCGATCCAATATTCATTTCGAGTTGTGTTATTCATAGATTTTGAAGGCTCAATTGATTCTCATGCAGCATAAATTCCCTTTTCAACGTGCTGGAACACGCAGTACACATAATTGTGGTTCAAGGAAGCCTCTGAATACTAGAAAATGAGAAAGTCAACAAACATGTTTTTATGTTATCGGTGTCATATTTCAAATATCAATCTTAAACATTTCCAAACTTTTTCTCCAAAACATCCTAAAATAATAAAGAATACAAATTGAGCGACCGATGTGATAAGAGAAAAAAAAACAGTCGCTTGTAAAGGCTCATCCTGCGACATATTATTGAAAAAACATTGCTGAAACGTTTTAACTGCGCCAGTTGCAAGGATTATTGATCAATTTGATTTTTGAAGGATGATTATTGAATGCTAGAATACGCATACAATGGCCAGCTCTGTTTTGCATTAGAATAATAATTCGTAAGGCCTACAAATTGCATCAAAAGTTAGCTGAAATAATAAGAATATATTGAGCATAATAATAAAAATTGCTAAAATAAGACACAGCTACTTATTGCATGGTAAGATTACAATTGGATAACTCATTTATGATAAAAAACTACATGAGATCCATAAGCACCGTAAATGCAAATTTCAATTCAAGCTATACAGCTGAACATCAAAGCGAAATTTGTTCGTGATATAGTTACATTTACTCTCTTATGTATATACGGTAACCGCTAAGTGTTTTCGTTTACACAGACCTTCTCGGTCGTTTTGAAGTAAAATAACTACTGACTTACCGTCTAGAATGTAGACGGTGACCGGAGAGCCAACTGGAGAGCCTACATAGTCACCTCCTTTTATACGGGGCACTATCAACAACTGCACGTGATGTCCGATAAAGTACAACAAAGACACGGCAGTTATCAATAGCTGAGAACATTCGGGGAGGTGCAATCTATATACGGCCTTGGTGCAATGTAATGCGTTTCAATCTCCCATGAAGTGGGCAAGTCGTAAACAACGATCAATGCTAAGCCAAGGTGTTTCTGTCTGTCGAAGTAGATCATGCATTCCTGCCGGATGCCGATAAGAATCATAAGAGGTGCCATAAGAAGAACTTTACAAAATGTCGTATCTGAGTTCGATGCTTCAAAAACACATGAGAGTTTGCATTATTACAGTTGTACAGATGTTACATTAGATCAAAAGTTATAAGCGCAAAACTTTTGACCTGTTTTTAGCGAATTTTTTTACATTTATATCCCCACCCCCCCTAAATATTGACCTAGAGCAACCAAATTGGCACATGGGCGAGAACTCCAGGGGGCCCACCTACCTACCAAATTTGGTATTTCTAGGTGAAATAGGAGCCAATCGCGAGGGGGGGGGGTCGCATCGACCCACCCTGCCAGGCCGTGTTATGAAAAATGCCCTGCCAGGGCGAGGGTCAACTAACCCGACGAAAGTCTGATATCATCGATGCCGTCCGGGCACAGAAGAACAACTGAAATAATGCAAACTCTCATGTGTTTTTGAAGCATAATATGAAAATACGAACTCAGATACGACTTTTTGTAAAGTTCTTCTTATGGCACCTCTTATGATTCTTATCGGCATCCGGCAAAGATGCAGAATGTATTAGCTCATTCGACAGACAGAACACTCTGGTTTAGCATTGATCGTTGTTTACGACTTAGCCCACTTCATGGGAGATTGAAGCGCATTACATTGCACCTTCCCGAATGTTCTCTGGACTCTGATATTGATAACTGCCGTGTCTTTGTTGCACTTTATCGGACATCACGTGCAGTTGTTGATAATGCCCCCGTATAAAAGCAGGTGACTATGTAGGCTCTCCAGTTGGCTCTCCGGTCACCGTCTACATTCTAGACGGTAAGTCAGTAGTTATTTTACTTCAAAACGACCGAGAAGGTCTGTGTAAACGAAAACACTTAGCGGTTACCGTATATACATAAGAGAGTAAATGTAACTATATCACGAACAAATTTCGCTTTGATGTTCAGCTGTATAGCTTGAATTGAAATTTGCATTTACGTTGCTTATGGATCTCACCTATTTTTTGATCATAAATGAGTTATCCAATTGTAATCCTACCATGCAATAGGTAAGTATCTGTTTCTTATTTTAGCAATTTTCATTATTGTGCTCAATATTTTCTGCTTATTTCGGTAAACTTTTGATGCAGTTTGTAGGCCTTACGAATTTTGATTCTAATGCAAAACGGAGCTGGCCATTGTATACGTATTAGCATTCAATAATCCTTAACCCTCGCACGACCAGGCCATTTCTCATAACACGAACGACCAGGGGGGGGGGGGGTTGTTACGACCCCCCCTGGCGTTTCGAAACGGAAGGTCGTAGAGCTTAGCGGAAAAAACCAACGGATTGCTCTCAACGAGATCTCGCGATTGGTGGTATATTTTTTGGTCCTAGGTCAACATTTGATCTACTTATGACCGGTCAAAGGTCAAATTTTCCGAAAAAATCAAACTTTTTCAACTTTCCGCGGCGATTGCGGCAAAACGGTGGGAGATATCGACTTGAAACCTTCACTATCGTGTTCCTTGATCAATTTTCTATCGTTTGGTATGTATTTCGTTTCCCTAGCTCTAAAAATGGCGCGTTGGGAGCGCCGGAAGTCGGCAAGGTCACAGTCGGCGGCAGAAATTCGAAAAATCAAAATTTAAATTTTTGAAATCTGATTGTATTTTTGGATTTGGGAGGTCCATTTGCTCCCTATAGAAGCTAATATTGCTGCATATTCCCATTGAGGTGACAAGAATTAGCAAAATAGTGGTTCGGGCGCTTTTCAAAAATAGTACCTGACGCTGTTCCTCTTGTGACGTCATAGCTCCGTGACCTGACCTGACCCGGTCAATTTTCTTGCACCACACGATAGCCAATGCTTGCCCCAACATGCATGGGAAGTTTCATCATGATCCATCAAACAATGTGGGTATCACCGGCAGAAAACCTAGGGATTCGGCGCACACGTTTGGTAACTGTCGGCCGGAGGCTGTACCTCTTATGACGTCATAACTCCGTGACCTGACATGACCCGATCAATTTTTTTTCGGCACAAGATGCGCAAAGGTTGCCCCAGAGGGTATTGAAAATTTCAGCCCGCTACGACAAGCCGTTTAGCGTGCACTTCGAAAAAACCTCAGGGGGGGGTTGATACAACCCCCCCCCCCTAGGCGTTCTAGGGTTAAAATCCTTCAATAATCAAATTGTTCAATAATCCTTGCAACTGGCGCAGTTAAAACGTTTCAGCAATGTTTTTTTCTCAATATATTTCGCAGGATGAGCCCTTACAAGTGATTTTTTCTTCTCTTATCACATCGGTCGTTCATTTTATTTTATTTTAGGATGTTTTGGAGAAAAGGTTTGAAAATGTTTAAGATTGATATTTGAAATATGACAAAGGTAACTTAAAAACAGTTTTGTTGGCTTTTTCATTTTGGAGTATTCAGATGCATCCTTGAGCCACAATAAATTGTACTGCGTGTTCCAGCACGTTGAAAAGGGGATTTATGCTGCATGAGAATCAATTAAGCCTTCAAAATCTATAAAAAGTCATAATTCAAAATGAATATTGGATTGGTGATCAGCTCCTACGCTTGCAAACATATACAGCCACTGTATGCATCAGGATCATCCAAAGTCATCCAAGGTCACCTGACGCCATCTTAAACCTCGCCTTTTCCCAGCAAAAAGTGCATCAGTGGACACACCTGTAAAAGCCAGCATGTTGGAACCTTTTTTCCTTTTTTTCCTCTGACAGCTCCTGGATTTTTTGTTTGGCCTGAAGCAAAGACCTCTCCTTTAGTTATTGACCTAACCTGTTGGGTCAGAGCTATACGCTCTTTTTTTCGCCAAGTTCATGGACATCGGACACTGACACTTTTGACTCTGCCATTTTACATTTTACTCGCCAATATTATGCATGGTTTCATCGGTACACCGAACAGGACAAACCGAAAGTTGATCAATGTTATCATATATCATACCTCGCCGACTCAAACTGACTCCTCGATCGCATAAATACGAGTAGTTTCCTTATTTAGGTACTGCGCTTTCGGAACATTATTTTGCAGCTTCTAGTCCAGATTAGAGATGTCAATCGGATACCAACTTTTTGGTATACCGATACCAAATCGATACCAACTTGGTATTCGGTATTTCAATCGTAATGTGTTTTTTTTTTGTATCATGAACCATCACTAATGTATAAGAGGCTAGGAAATCGGTGAAAAGTTGGTATTTCCCTCATTTTCCCAAATTGGTTTGGTTTCGGTATTTTCCCGTGGTTTTGGTTGGTATTTGGTTTGGGTATCGGTATTCTGATTTTCCGTAATTGACATCACTAGTCCAGATAGCAACAGCAATCGGCACCCAGACTCACACTGACTGCTCCGCGCTCACTTTGGCAGTTGGCACATCAATTTTGATGAGATATCCAATCTATGTTCACTGTGCGATAACCGATGAAGCTACGCTCGGGCGTTGAAGTGAAATATTGTAAAAAGTGAGCAGTTTATCGTAATGTCAAATAGGCGTATACTTTTTTAGTGTTTCAGGTTGGCAAAATGTTATTGATATTGTTTTATTCTGTGTTAAATTTCATTTTATCTCGCTTGTAGAAATTAAATTCAAAAGGAAAGAATTAAAGGGCTAGCTAGACAAACAGAACACTGAATTGCATGAAAAAGTATTGTTTATATGGATTTCCTAAATTTATGACGTTAGAGTTCCTTCGACGCTGCACTATTATCAGCGCCCCATAGAAGTTCAACGCTGTTCTTTCGAATTATTTATTAACCGATACCAGAAAAAGAATAAATGTTGGTTGAAGGGTGTATACAATATATATATATATATATATATATATATATATATATATATATATATATATATATATATATATATATATATATATACAGCAAATGCAGAGGCTGGTGCGGTCCATTTCTCCAAAATAGTCGGTGAATACAGCCCAGGCTATGCCTACGGAAACGTGAAAACACACAAGACGAACAATCCATTGCGACCAATAATAGCGCAGGTCACATCTCCAACGTACAAGCTTGCTAAGCGTCTAAATGAGCTTCTCATTCCCTTCATGCCCGCGAAGCACTGTCTGAAATCGAGCGAAGAACTGATCGATCTCCTTCGTGAGAAACAAGTCGATGGTGTTCTCGCATCGCTGGATGTAGAGAGCCTTTTCACGAATGTGCCAGTGGAACAAACGATAAACATCATTCTTGATAATGTGTGTTGGCGCCGTTGTCGCCTGGCGATGCTAACTTTTAGTTGTCTGGGCGTTTGACAGATGGCGGTGTGGTTTTCGGTTGCCCATTTGTTATCGATTTATTGATATGTTTATTTTATGGTTTGGTGCCTTGTTTCTTTTGGTTTATTTTAGGTATCGGTTTGTAATTTAGTTTTGTATTGTGTTTCGCGGTCATAAGTTATTTGGGTTTTGTTCGATGTACCGTTTTGTTGGTACTGACCGGTGACCTCTACGGTCACGTGACCTGCCACGTCACCCTTCTGGGTCAGCGGAGGGGCGGCCGGCGGGGCAGCGCCCATTCTTGGTTGGCCTGTCGCGGCGGCGTTAGCGTGCCGCGCATCGGTTTGGTTTGGTCGTGTTTGGCTTGGTTCAGCCGTTCGACGTGAGTGCAAGGGCGCACCGTGTAGGTGAGTGAGCGATTTGGTCTTGGAAATTAGTTCATGTTGGTGAGATTGTTTGCCGATTATGTTTTCTTTGCTTTGTTGTGTCTGCGTATTCGTTTGGTTGGTGTTCATTCGGTCATATGTTAAGTTTCGTTTGTTTCTATTACAGAAACCGCTACGCTTTGTTCCGTTCTGTTTGCTGCTCTACGAGCAATATATGGTCAGCACAGGCGGAGAGCGCGTTTCACTACCGGTCGGCGCGAGATCCGGGGCCCTGAGGTCGTCGGCGGCTACAGTTTCTACACGCGCCAGTTTCTGGCTCTGCGCGAGCGGCATCTGCGCTCGCTGGCTGGTCTTCGGCTGCTCGGCGCCAGCATCTGCGCGCGCCGGCTGGATCTTCGGACGCGCGCAGTTTCTGCGCGCGCTGGCTGCGCGATCGGCGCTGTCCTACGGACGCGCGCAGCTTCTACCAGCTTCTACGGTCTGCAGTGGCTACAGTGTTTCGCCCTGCAGCAGAGCTCGACACGTGCCGACTGTCGGGCCTCTGCGCGTATTTCAACGTGCTGAGTTTCTGCGTGAGCTAACGTGCGCAGAGTCGGTAAGTGACCGTGGGTTTGGTTTGGTTTGACTCACCTCTGTGAGTTTGGACCTGTGAGTACCTACTGCTCGCGGGTAGTTTGGCCTTGAACCGGGGGCAGTTTGGCCTTGAACTTTGGACTTGGACTCGCGCCAATTCGCTCCCTGGGTTGGCTGTGTGCCAGGATTGGACTCAGTCTGGCTCAGTGGTATCAGTGAACTTTGGCTCAAGTAAGGACTTTGAGTGCTCTTCAGGGGAACATCAGTGGGGCTGTTGGGGTTAGCTTTAAGGTGTTACTGTGTCACGCATTTGTGTGTTTAGTGTGTGTTGTTATTGTTAGTCTGTGTGATGCATTATTAGGGTAAGGTAGCTAAATGGCATCAAGGGAGGAGCTCTCCAAGCTCAAGTCCTCAGAGTTAGTGGAGGAGCTCAGCTCTAGGGGGCTTTCGACTTTGGGTAAAAAGGCGGAGCTTGTTGATAGGCTGTGGAATGTTGTCAAGCCTGTTGATGATGAGCATGATAGTGTAGACAGGGACATGTCTCAGCTAAAGGGAGATGTAAATCAGGAACAGGTCAGGATGGCAGCAGGTCAGTTGGATAGCAATATTTTGCCTCAAAATCTGTCAGGTTCTGGCTCGGAAGCGTCTCAGTTGCTCATTGCAAAGTTGAGGAATTTGAAAGAGATGGAACAGCTTGAGGAACAGGAACTTAGGATTAAGATGAGACGTCAGCAGTTAGATATAGAGTTAAAGCTGGCTGAGTTGCCCAGTGGAGAGGTAAGTGAGGAAGTGATTGACTCATTGAGGATCCAGACAGACAACCAGGTGAGATCTCCCCGTTCTGATGAGACATCCGTGCTGAACTCACAGATGCAGAGGATGTTGTTGCCACCTACTGAGATTGAGAAATTTGATGGTAATGTCATGAAGTACAAACTGTTCATCAGGTCATTTGAGGCTAGAATTGTGTCACGCACGACTGACGATGACGAGCTCTTGCACTACCTTGAGCAGCTGACTGTGGGAAAACCGAGACAGATTGTTAGGAGCTGTATGTACCTGAGTGAGGGTGGTTATGCAGAGGCTCGAAAGCTGTTAGATCAGAGATATGGCAGCTCACACAGGGTGGTCGATGCATACGTGCAAAGACTGAACGACTGGGGCAGGATCCCTCCAGGTGACGTAGAGGAGTTAGATAGGTTGACCCTGTACCTGACTGAAATCAAACACGCAATGACTGACTTGGACGTTGCAGGTGAGCTTGAACACCCGAGAACCTTGAGAGAGGTGGTTGACAAACTGCCTGGCTACTTGAAGGATAGGTGGATGAGGTTAAGTGATGATATCATGGAAGGTGAAGGGAGGATGGTTAGGTTCAGGGACTTGGTTGATTTTTTGGCCAAGGAAGTGCGAGTTAAGAGAAACCCAGTTTTTGGTAGGTCCCCGGAGAGCAAACAGGCTGCACAGAGGTCAAAGCCACAGGTCTCTGGTCGCATGCAGGCGCAGTGCAGTGCGACTGCAGTAAGCTCAGGATCAGGTGAGAACAGATGCAGGTTCTGTCGAGGTAATCACTTCCTTGATGACTGTCAGGAGCTGAAATGGAGACCGATGGATGAGAGGAAGCAGTTCATTCAGACTCAGAGGTTGTGTTTTGGTTGCTTGCATGAGGGTCACACTGCCAGGTTCTGCAGGAAGCGTAGGAAGTGCAGCATCTGTGGTGGTCTGCACGCTACTCTCCTCCACAGGCAGGGTGAGCAGCCACCCAAGTCTGAGCAGGTGAGACCCAGTGCTGCTCCCAGCAGCTCTGTTCAGGTTAGCAGCGGTGGAGTCACTGCTGACTCTGGTCAGAGAACAGGTACTCTGATGCCTGTGGTTCCAGTGAGAGTTGTGTCACCCTCAGGGAAGACAGTGGAAACTCTTGCCTTTTGTGATAGTGGCAGCTCTGGAACTTTCATGAGTAAGAGTCTGGCTGATCAGCTTGGGATGTGCTCAAAGTCCACTACCATTTCTGTTGACACTGTGTGTGGTTCTGGAAGTGAGATTTCCACATCTGTGATGGAGGATGTGAGAGTCGGTCCCGTGAAGGGCGAATGTCTGTTCTCGCTCCCTCCAGTGTTCACTCTTGCCCGCATTCCTGTGTCCACTGAGGATGTGTGTGACAGAGTTGAGTTGAGTGCTTGGCCACACCTGTGTGGTGTGGAGCTGCCGCAGACTGATGTTGATCTGCGTGAGGTGGATCTACTGATTGGTGCAAACTGTCCACAGCTGTTGGTGCCGGATGAGGTGAGGAAGCCTGAGGGCGACGGGCCGTGCGCTCTGCGCACCCGCCTCGGGTGGTACGTGATTGGACCCTCCCATCGGTCGGCTCGTGATCCTGTGGGTCAGCACTCTGTGAACCGGATCGGCGTTTCGCGTTCCGACATTCCTGTTAAGGTCTCTGAGGCCGATCTGTTCGTTCAGCTGTACGATCAGGATTTCAAGGACGCAGCTGATGAGACTGAGAGTTTGTCCGTGGAGGACAAGGAGTGGGTGAGCATGGTCAAATCTAAGCTGAGGAAGGATGAGATGGGCCATTTTGAGATAGGTCTACCACTCCGTGATGTCAGTGACTTGCCGGATAGCTACTTCACAGCTAAAAGGCGCTTGGAGCCTCTCAGGCGACGCTTGTCTGGCAACCCCGATCTTCGTGATGAGTATGTTTCTGTTGTTCAGCGACTGTTTGATGAGGGCTACGCTGAGGTGGTCCCCGATGCTGAGGTTGAGACTGGGGAAAGGGTTTGGTATTTGCCGCATCACGGTGTTAGGCATCCAGAGAAGAAGAAACTAAGGGTGGTTTTTGATTGTTCTGCAAAAACTGATGGCCTGTGTCTGAACGATCTGCTGATCAAGGGACCCAACCTCACCAACTCACTTGTTGGGGTGCTGCTTCGATTCCGCCTGAATCCTGTGGCGTTCACGTGTGACGTGGAGTCGATGTTTCACAGGGTTCGACTGCCTGCTGCTGATGCGAACATGATGCGTTTCCTGTGGTTCAGGAACGGGGATGTTGGCGGTGACGTGGTGGTCTGCCGCATGAAATCGCACATCTTCGGCGCGGTGTCTTCTCCCAGCGTCGCAGGGTTTGCACTGAGGCAGTGCGCTGAAGAAGGTAAGGCCGAGCATCCAGAGGCTGCTAGGATTGTTGATCAGAATGTCTATGTAGACGATGCACTGGTATCGGCTTCATCAGTGGATGAGGCTGTTCGTTTGGCCAGCGATTTGAGACAGTTATGTCAGACAGGCGCATTTAACATGCGCAAGTTCACGAGTAACAGCACAGAGTTCCTTCGGAGCATTCCGCGTGAGGACAGGGGCAACAACGCGAAGAATCTTGACCTCCAGGCAGAGTCGTTGAAGCCAGAGCGTGCTCTAGGCATGCTGTGGTCAGTGGAGGATGACACGTTCCGTTTTCGCTTCGTTGACAGGCGCAGACCAGTGACGAGGCGAGGCATTTTGTCCACAGTCAGTGCCTTGTTCGACCCACTGGGCATCGTCGCGCCAGTCACCTTGCAGGGCAAGGTCTTGGTCCAGAAGCTGTGCATGATGTCCTGTGGCTGGGACGACGCCATTCCGGCGCCCTTGGAGGACGAGTGGTCTGAGTGGTTGGCGCAGGCCAACCGCCTCGATGCGGTCAGCCTGGACCGGTGTTTCGGGGCTTCTGATGGTGAGGTCGTTCGTCAGCTTCACGTCTTCTCGGACGCCAGTGAGACTGGTCACTCAGCAGTGGCGTTCCTGAGAACGGAGACGCCGGCAGACGACGTGGTGTCGTGTGTACCGTGCGCTTTGTTATGGGGAAGGCTTTGGTGAACCCTGTGAAGTTCGTAACGATCCCTCGTTTAGAGTTAGCCGCGGCCGTGGTGGCTACAAGGCTGAGGGATCTGATCGTGAAGGAGTCTGGCCTTCGTTTCAGCAGCTCGTACCTGTGGACTGACAGCACAGTCGTGCTGAAGTACCTTCGTAACAGGACGGCTCGGTTTAAGACTTACGTGGCAAACCGAGTCACTTTCATTCGAGACAGGACGTCGGTAGAGGATTGGAAGTACGTCCCGTCTGCTGCCAACCCGGCAGATGTCGGATCACGTGGATCCACTCCAGAGGACTTGGACATGTGGTTGAAGGGGCCGGACTTCCTTTCAGCGTGTGAGGATAGCTGGCCGTGTGAGCCGGGGCGGTCAGTTGATGATTCCGATGATCCAGAGATCAGACATCCCTCACCTGCGACTGTTGTTGCAGCGGTCGCTGAGGTTCCTCAGGTGTCGGCTGCAGTGTCGGGTCGCGAGCAGCCGTCCGCGACTGAGAAGCTGCTCAGTCACTTCTCGTCTTGGTACAGACTCAAGAAGGCCGTGGCATGGTACATGCGTTTCTTTCAGGTGCTCAAGGGGAGACTGCTCTCTCGGGCGCGCGTGATCCGCGATCGGGGTCTGCGCGCTCGCGGAGTGGGGTTGGAGACGTCTCTGAGCGTGGACGATCTAAGGTCTGCTGAGCTGAACATTCTCAGGTATGTTCAGGAGACCAGCTTCTCCGAGTTTTATGATCGTGGAGGCACGGTAAACGTGAAGTCGAGCTCCCTCAAGGGGCTGAACGTGACGCTGAAGGACGGACTGTTGGTCGTAGGGGGTAGGTTGAGCCGCTGCCCAGTTGAGAGCAGCGCCAGGTGTACTGTGCTCCTACCGAGGAACCATCATGTGACACGACTGGTAATGCGTGACGCTCACGTGTCAGTGGGGCATCAGGGTCGTGAGCACACGCTGAGTAAGATCCGAGAGAGATTTTGGATAGTGGGGGTGGGACCTCTGGTCAGGAGCTTAGTGCGATCCTGCGTGACCTGTAGGAAGGTTAACGCAGCCCCAGAGCAGCAGATGATGTCAGATTTGCCAGAGGACCGGGTGACGCCGGACACGCCAGCTTTCACGTCGGTAGGTTTAGATGTGTTCGGACCAGTGATGGTGAAAAGGGGTCGTCATGAGATCAAGCGGTATGGTCTTATGTGCACCTGTCTGGTCACCAGAGCCGTTCATGTTGAGGTTCTCCAGTCGTTAGAGACAGACTCACTGATCAATGCGATTCGCCGCATTGTAGCGCGTAGAGGGCCGATTCTTAGGATAAGGAGCGATTTGGGCACGAACATGGTAGGGGCCAACAATGAGCTACGGGCTGAGCTCGAGAGGTTAGATGTAAGTATGCTGCAGCAGTTCGCTCTGTCCAAAGGGATTGAGTGGATCTTCAATCCACCTGCTGCGTCTCACTTTGGGGGATGCTGGGAGCGATGTATCCGAACGTTTAGGAAGGTTTGGAGGTCTATGCCGACTCAGAGACTTGACGACGAGGGACTGAGCACACTGTTCTGTGAGATTGAGTCAGTGCTTAACAGTAGACCGCTGACACACGTTTCCGATGACAACGGGAACCTTGAGCCGCTCACGCCCAACCACCTGCTGCTCTTACGAGGCGGCGGTGAAGGCATACCAGGTAGGTTTGCTGACGAGCAGTTCTCCGCCAAGCAGTGGAGAAGGGTCCAGTACCTCGCTGACCAGTTTTGGCTCAGATGGAGGCGCGAGTACTTGCCGACCTTACAGCGGCGCCAGAGGTGGGTATCTAAGTCTAGGAACGTAGAGCAAGGAGACGTCGTGTTACTGATAGATGAGGATGTGCCGAGAGGTCATTGGCGCATGGGCAAGGTGACGCAGACGTTTCCGAGCAAGGACGGTTTGGTGAGAAAGGTGTCCCTGAGAACTGGTGGCACAGTTTTGACGCGGCCGGTGCATAAGCTGATAGTCCTGCTGCCGACTGCTGACCGGAGCCTGAGCTAGACTGCGATTGTCTGGAGCCGACTGCGGCTCAGACCTGAGTTACCGAGTGTTGTCGCGGCGCGGTGATAGTTAAGTGTTTTATTCGGTGTTTAGTGTTAAGTGATGAGTGTTTGGTGTCCTCAACCCTGTCGGTTGAGCGGGGGCAGTGTTGGCGCCGTTGTCGCCTGGCGATGCTAACTTTTAGTTGTCTGGGCGTTTGACAGATGGCGGTGTGGTTTTCGGTTGCCCATTTGTTATCGATTTATTGATATGTTTATTTTATGGTTTGGTGCCTTGTTTCTTTTGGTTTATTTTAGGTATCGGTTTGTAATTTAGTTTTGTATTGTGTTTCGCGGTCATAAGTTATTTGGGTTTTGTTCGATGTACCGTTTTGTTGGTACTGACCGGTGACCTCTACGGTCACGTGACCTGCCACGTCACCCTTCTGGGTCAGCGGAGGGGCGGCCGGCGGGGCAGCGCCCATTCTTGGTTGGCCTGTCGCGGCGGCGTTAGCGTGCCGCGCATCGGTTTGGTTTGGTCGTGTTTGGCTTGGTTCAGCCGTTCGACGTGAGTGCAAGGGCGCACCGTGTAGGTGAGTGAGCGATTTGGTCTTGGAAATTAGTTCATGTTGGTGAGATTGTTTGCCGATTATGTTTTCTTTGCTTTGTTGTGTCTGCGTATTCGTTTGGTTGGTGTTCATTCGGTCATATGTTAAGTTTCGTTTGTTTCTATTACAGAAACCGCTACGCTTTGTTCCGTTCTGTTTGCTGCTCTACGAGCAATATATGGTCAGCACAGGCGGAGAGCGCGTTTCACTACCGGTCGGCGCGAGATCCGGGGCCCTGAGGTCGTCGGCGGCTACAATGTGTACAGTGGTGATATTCTTCCACCTCTCCGCCTCCCTAGGAAGATACTTCAACAGCTGCTCATGATCTGCACCACAGAATCGCCCTTCAGAGGACCCGACGGCACCATCTACAGACAGAAGGATGGCGTCGCGATGGGCTCACCCTTAGGTCCCCTCTTCGCGAACTTCTATATGTGCTCTGTTGAGAACCGTATCCTGGAAAACCCACTGATTAAGCCAAGCATGTACGCTAGGTATGTGGACGACATACTTATCTGTGTCAGAGATGAGGCACAAGTGATCGCCCTCAAATCAACCTTTGAACAGCAGTCGGTACTGAAGTTCACTTATGAGATGAGTGTCGAGAACAGACTCCCCTTTTTGGACGTCAACATCGAAGTCGCGAACGGCAGGTGTGTAACATCGGTCTATAGGAAGGCAACTGACGAAGGCAGCTGTCTCAATGCTAGAAGCGAGTGCCCAGAACGGTACAAGGCTAGCGTGATTCGCTCCTTTGTCAGAAGAGCGATCACACACTGTTCCTCTTGGGAAACAATGCACAGCGAGCTGATCCGAACACAGCAAGTGCTGGTCAACAACGGGTACAGCAACCAACAAGTCAGCTCAGAAATTAGGTCGCATCTCAACAAACTTCATGAAAACCACCAATTTACATCAGACAAGAAAGACAACATCAATCTGTTCTACCGAAGCCAGATGAACTCTGACTACAAGCTTGAAGAGCGTATCGTGAAAAACATCATCACATCAAACGTCACAAGCACAGATGCCAACAAACGTATTAATGTCGTCATATACTACAACACAGCCAAAACATCAAGTCTTGTGCTGAAAAACAACATGCAAAAAACAAAAGCCAGAACGAAGAAAAACAACCATCTACAGAAAACCAATGTGATTTATCAGTATAGTTGCCCTGAAGGAGGTTGCAGACTCCTCAACCGCGATAAATACATTGGCGCTACGACGACCAGCCTCTCTCGACGGCTAACAATGCACCTCAGGGAAGGTGCCATCAAGAAGCACGCAAAAGAGGAGCACGGACAAGACATCACACGCAAAACGCTCACCGAAAACACGGATGTCATCCATTCGTGTAATGACCATAGAAGAATATGGATTACAGAGGCCCTGTACATCCGAGAGTACAGCCCTCATCTAAACAAACAGTGCCAGTCTACAACAACACTGTCTCTCTGGAACTAGGTTTAGATGGAAACTGTCCTCAACATTGACGCTGTGGATGTACACAGTGCACTGTGTAGATGTTAATGAATGACCCATATCTGTAGGTTACATGTACCCATTTTCCTCACTGCCAAGAAATTGCTTCAACGGAGATGGCTACTCACCATGTCACGATTTTCTTTTACTTAGAATTTTAACTTGCAATGTACTCTGCATCTCATTGTTGATAAAAACAAAAACCCTGAAACCTTGTGATCATGAAATTGTGATAATTTCGAAAGCTTAAGTCTTGAATAAACTCAATATATGACAACTTTTAATGAGATCGTTAAACAAGTATCGTGTCAAGTCAAGAAAACCATTCGATCTATCGAACACTTGAACAAGAAGCTTATTAAAGCAGAATCTGCTGTCAAGTTCAATGAACAATGCATACTGGAAAATACGCTGCCAATATATACATATATATATATATATATATATATATATATATATATATATATATATATATATATATATATATATATTTATATATATATATATATATATATATATATATATATATATATATATATATATATATATATATATATATTGGTATAGTTTGGCAGTATATCTTCTTTAATTGCAGTCTGATTGAAGACCAAAGCGAACTTAGCTTTCACCAACTTCCGTTGAGTCGATTCAATCTTTCGTACCGTGTCTTTCGTTTTCTTAGGAAGTGTATACAATATACGTCCGATGCTCATTCTATATATTAACGTTTCGAAACATCACTGTTTCATCTTCAGAATATCAAAATTGAGCTAATATGTCGTATCGGTAAGGTTTCAATCGTACATTATCGCTATCGATTCAAAAATGCTCATGTTTCTAAAAGCCAAGAAACTCGAAATTACACTGATTGCACGCGACATTGCGACGAGGACATTCTCTGTATACAGACATAAACACTTCTTCTATGGTGCACAAAACACACAAATGCACACAATATTAAAACACTCCCTATACATATTCAACACGCAATGTTTCCCCCTCCCCACAGCGCGAGTGTGACCGCAGATGAAGATACTTGTTTATTGATGATGGGTGTTTTCTCTCTGATGTGTAGTGCTTCCAAAATTCGTAACCGATTTGGATGGTCTGATGATGCGATGATGTCTGTGTTGTCTACGAGCTGTTTCCGTGTTAGAATGACGTATTTGTCGACGTCCGTGACACTGAGCACCTGCAACAGCTGATAGAGGTGATGGAGCGAAATTCGGTTCTACACTTTACATATGAGCTTAGCATAGACAACAAAATTCCGTTTCTCGACGTTCTGGTTAAGGAGGAGAATGGGAATTTTGCTACGACCGTTTATCGCAAGGCCACAGACACCGGACAATGCCTCAATGCACACAGTGAGTGTCCCGAACGGTACAAGAGTAGCGTTATTAGATCATTTCTAAGGAGAGCAATGAAATATTGCTCTTCTTGGGCAGACCTACACGTTGAGCTCGACAGGATCAAACAACTGCTTATAAACAATGGGTACACGAACACAGAAGTCGACGCAGAGATTAGACGGCACCTTAGCAGGTCGGGACACGAGAGGACGGACGAAAACGCGAAGAACACAATTAGGCTCTATTACCGCAATCACATGTCGTCAGCGCACAAGGTAGATGAAAGAATCATGCATGAAATCATCAGTGACGGCGTGACCTGCACCGACCCAAAGGATAGGGTTACATTGCAAATATATTACAAAAATCGAAAAACTCACCATCTGGTCATGAAGAACAATACACTCGCAAGCAACAACAAACTGAAACGTTCCAATGTAGTATATCAATTTAACTGTCCACATGAAGACTGCAGGCTTCATTCGGTTACCTACATTGGTTCGACTACCACGACACTGTCACGCCGACTCACAATGCACCTCAGGGAAGGGTCACCAAAAGAACACATGCACCAGCGCCACAACACAGTTCTAACACGGAAACAGCTCGTAGACAACACAGACATCATCGCATCATCAGACCATCCAAATCGGTTACGAATTTTGGAAGCACTACACATCAGAGAGAAAACACCCATCATCAATAAACAAGTATCTTCATCTGCGGTCACACTCGCGCTGTGGGGAGGGGGAAACATTGCGTGTTGAATATGTATAGGGAGTGTTTTAATATTGTGTGCATTTGTGTGTTTTGTGCACCATAGAAGAAGTGTTTATGTCTGTATACAGAGAATGTCCTCGTCGCAATGTCGCGTGCAATCAGTGTAATTTCGAGTTTCTTGGCTTTTAGAAACATGAGCATTTTTGAATCGATAGCGATAATGTACGATTGAAACCTTACCGATACGACATATTAGCTCAATTTTGATATTCTGAAGATGAAACAGTGATGTTTCGAAACGTTAATATATAGAATGAGCATCGGACGTATATTGTATACACTTCCTAAGAAAACGAAAGACACGGTACGAAAGATTGAATCGACTCAACGGAAGTTGGTGAAAGCTAAGTTCGCTTTGGTCTTCAATCAGACTGCAATATATATATATATATATATATATATATATATATATATATATATATATATATATATATATATATATATATATATATATATATATATATATATATATAAATCGGGGCATTGTTTTTCCAAATCGCACAGCCGTTCTCTCGTTAATTTCCGGGAAGACGAAAGTTGTATTTTGATAAGTGTCCAATCATCCGATCCTGATAAAATATAGGTATGTGTTCGTTATCTTGTTCTGGCATTGCTTGATCTGTCAAGACAGACAAGCTTGAGAAAAAAATCGAGTGACTGTACCTTTTTTGAAGTTTCTATCCAACTTATCGAAAATTCACACGAGAACATGTGGGGTTTAAAAAACGCGTCGATATAATCCAATACTGCTGAATGGAGGAACATATCCATCCGTAGGCCTGTTTTGCTCTTGAGCAATTGCAAGGTCATGTGACGTCATCGAAGGTCACCAAAGGTTTTTGGCTAATAGCTCCTTACAGGAACGAGATACAGACGCGCAGATGGTCTCATTGTGTTCAGCTCGTCAAGACGCATTGAATGTTATGCATGGTGACCTTGAGGTCACGTGAGGTCAACCTTTGACATTGGCCTTTCGAGGTCAACACATATATGATTCGATGCGGATTGACGAGAGAATCATGCTGGTGCCATTAGTTAGTTCATAGCTTGGCTACTCCGAAGATAAAGTAAATAGAGAAAAACTCTTCATATCTAGCGCCGTTATTTTGACTTTTTTGACCACCGTGACGTCATCTTTGACCTGACCTGAAAATGACACCTGTAAAAATTGTACATAGACCATGTCCGTGCGTAAACCATGCCGTTTACCGCTTGTTGCTATCTTGCTTCGTTCTCGAGATCTCAGGGGGGGGGGGGCGGTTATCCATCCCCCCGTCGGTGCGGAGTTGGCACGGAACCCCGTCGGTGCGCAGTTAAGGTGTTGTTGCTATGGCACCAACAAATTTGCGATGTCAAAACTTCTGATTATGTAGGTAAACACAAGCGCTTAACGGCCTCACTTCTGCTTTTGTGAAACAAAGAGCGAGCATATTCATGACCCTGTCATCGCCGCATTCTTTTTCTTTCAGGATTTTCGGCGCTTCTGGTGGGGCTCAAAAACGGTCAGCAACCTCAAAATTCAAAAACCATCCCCACAGGAGCAAATCTAAAAAAGAAACATTCAAGTCACTAAACCAACAATACAAAAAAAGAACAAGTTATTCAAGACAAGATAAGACAAGACATTTTACGCCAGCAAGCGATGAGCGGCCAGACGTCGCGGCCGTCTCCAACAGGGACGGCCGAAGGGCCACACCACCGCCCACGACGTCCCCTCACCTCTCGCTTTCGACGACCGACGACCTCTCTGCGGCGCGTGTCGCGTCCCCCTGCCGCTCTCCCCCGCCCTGGAGCTCTCCCAGCCAGTCGCCGCCGCTCCCGCCAGCAGGTGCGACTCTCTGAACGCGCACCGTCCTGGCTCGAAGAGCCCCCAACTGCTGGTGAACTGGATGCTCTCTTCCTTCAGTCCCTGGCGAGGGGCCTGCCGCGGCAGTTCTCGTTTCGCTCAGTGACGTCTGCGACTCCGGCTGAAGAGACTCAGCGGCTGGCACTCGATTCGCACAGCTTCGGAGAGCTCTTCGGTAGGTGGAGAGACACGGATGGCTACCGTGACGGCAGGATCGTGACCTTCCTGCGCCAGCGGGAGCACTTGCTGGACGCGGAGGTCGCCAGGGGTCTCGCCACCAGCCGTCAGTTTCTAGTCGAGGCGATCGTCGAGCGTCATGAGTCGGTGACGTCAGCTGACGTCCATCGGCAGCGACGGATGACGTCAGAGGTGAGGGTGCTGTCGATGATGCTGCGGTACCTTGACGACCTCCGACTCAGGCTGGTCCAGAGGGCTGCAGTGTCGGTGTCTGACCACTGATCTCTTAGCGTTTATACTTCAAGGATTATTATATTTGGTAACTTTTATAGCACAAGGATCTGACTATATTAAGTAACAGCCGTCGTTCTCAACGGAACGATGTGCGACATGCAAGTATTCTGAGTAACATGTATGGCAACGTGTATGATACAATGTAGACACATAGATCTTGATCTCTATAATGAGGCCAATGTGTGCACTGTTCACGTAGGCGAAACATTTGTGCTGCTGCATAGAAGAGCTCTATAACCACAACATGCTACAATAGCTAACGTTTTGCGTTAGCGGCAAGAGCAGACGTGCTCCACCTCTCGGGGCTTGCTGCTTCTTGACACCTACTTTTGTTGATGTTTCTCATGCGCTCCTCTGCCTAGGCAACTGGGTTGGAGGCTGCACGTCGGGCTTAGGCCAAGAATCTACCTACCTACATAATGAATCTACCTACCTACCTACCTACCTATCTACCTACCTACATACATACCTAACTACTTACATAACTACATAAACTATCTACCTACAAGGTATGATGCGTTCTCGAACCTGCAACTGGTATCGGGAAAAATGGTGACACTGTGCCTTCCATTTGATATGCTTGCTAATATATCCCCACGAAACTAGTACAGGGTTGAATTATAATTGAAAAAATTGGAACGTTTTTGGGGTGTATTATTTTAAGTTGGCTACAAATGTGTTTCGATGTAAATCTTTCAAGCCATAAAGACAAATTCACTGTAAATAATTCGCCTAAAGCGAATTATTTACAGTGACTTGTCTTTATTGCTTGAAAAAGATTGATATCGAAACACATGTGCAGCCAACCTGAAGTAATGTAACCCAAAAACGTTCCCATTGTTTTCCAATTATAATTCAATTTGTCTATTTATAGCACAGGTTTGTAGAAACGATGTGCACAATAGAATGGCTGAAACCAAATTCCATAGAGTAAGATGAAAACTTTTCGGAAGCGCATTTTTTATTGCTTTCGGACATTTTTAAACGCTTCTCTAAATTGATAAACTTATGGTTTAGGCATTTGCAAATAACCAATCGTTACTCATATGACTGATATATTCTATATTATAAATTGAATTTCCTAACCAGTTAATTGCTTTGTAATCTCCAAGGACACATTTTTATTTTAGACGTTTTCACCCATGACAAAGCATTGATCATCCTCTATTTTCAGTGGCATAGATCGAGGAGTGCTGGGCAATATCAACAAAAGCAGCTGTCACCTTAGCGCAAATCGATATTTGCTATGGTCGTAAGCTGTGGCTATAGTGCTCTTTTACTATAACGAAGATGATCTGTTTACCGCTGACACTTCCCGCAGTCAGAAAATTGCATGCGAGAACCTACTCAAATACATTAAATGGCAATCGCATCAATCGTACACAGGGAGGTGCGTACCATTGATGCGATCGTGATTTAATGTATTTGAATAGGCTCTCGCATCGTTTTCCTGACTGCGGAAAGAGTCTGTTTCAGCTTTGACGGAAATGGCTTACTGGCATGACATGGACTACGAAGTTGACTTTTGAAAGGAAGTTGATAAGAGACACGCTGACTACCTTGGCAGAATATTGACCACGAAACTAGATGATGACCATGGACTAAGATAACTAAGTACGCTTAGAGAACCCTTACGACTAAGATACCCCAGACAAGAAACATAAAACTGTCGAATTTATTTCGACACGTGTAACTGCTACTCGGCTCCACCCGTTTGTAACTGCTACTCTGCGTGTACGACAGTAGCGGCGGAACACCTTCAATTAAGGGGGGGGGGGGCTTTGCCGACTTTTGGTCCCATTCTTTCCATGCAACGCCCATAGGGCTAATGTTAAAATGCCCAAATCAAAGGGGGGCACGGTGCCCCGGTGCCCTCCCCGTTCCGCCGCCTTGGTGTACGACACGTACGCTCCGTGTGTAACTGCTACTCTGCGTGTACGACACGTACCCATCGTCATCTAAATGCTACTCTATATGCTCGAGTGTGTAATGAAGGCATGCGCAATTGTTTTTACACCGCGAATTTTGACGCATTAGACCGTGATTTTCCCGCACAAGCATCGACCCAATGTTGTGCATTTGTTGTGAGTGTGCGCTAACTAGGTAGTTGTTCGGATTTTGCAGAAAGTTAGGTCTACACTGTTGGCTGTGAAGGAAGGTTGTGTTATTACTGACAGACTTTGTGAACGGAATGATAGCATAGCTGTGTACGAGCAGACTTTCATGCACCGTTTGTTACACTGCTATATTTATGCAACAATACGAGTATTTACGCAGCTTCATGTACCGCGGTATGTATATCGTGATTTAGGTACTACTTGTAAATCACGATAAAAGATGCGTGACCGGCACTGTAGGAACTATAGCATAGGTTATTATTGCCTATAAGACCAACAGTGAAATTATATGTTTTGTGTCAGTGCTTTTGTGTAAGAGGTTTGTGTAAGAGGTGATCAGATGTGAACATATCGACATGTTTACTTGTTTGTTATCTTATTGCGTGTGTTGTTGAGGTCTTTCAAGCTGTTACTTCGTGTTTTTTTTTTTGTGAACGCTTATCATTGAAACCAAAGTACAAATAAATGTCTTAGCAACACACATTATACGTTGCAGTTCGCCTTGGTTTTTACGTATACAAAACGTCGGAAACATCACGATGTTGCCTTGGAGAAATAAAGATGTCAGCTACACTCATAGTCGGAGTCGATATTTGGAAGCCACAGTCTAACCTAAACTAGAGTCACCGAAATCCATCGACTTCACAGCTTTGAATTGTCAATTGCAAACAACGATAACGGTGATACCAAACCGAATGTCAGCCAAAGCTATGCAAAAAAAAAAAAAAACGATACACGTTGGAAAATGCAGTGGTATACATCATACATACATAGTAGTGAACATCTATGTATATAGATTATACATATTAGGTTATTATAAGCAAAGGTGTGCGTGGATCCAAGTGATGGATCTATTCTCAATGGATCTCGAAGAAAACCACAAGGAAGGATCTACGATTTCATTGATTCCACCTAAAAAAAAAACTGAATCTATAATCTCATAAGATCTGACGACAAACCAAGAACAGGTATATATGATCTCAGTGGATTCTACCGGCTACATGCGTAACATATGCAACCTGCGAAACCACGATTTCATGAGTCTCCATGACAGTAAGCCCACAAAAATGTGAAATGTAATGTGTGATCACATAAGATCCTTAAAACAGCCCTATTGTGAATTGTAAAGGCCTAGCTACTCTATGCGTTTTCTGCGTGCGTTTTTTGCGAGTTTGCGTGATTTGCGGAATATCGTTCTAGAAAGAAACGACATTACGTTTTTGTTATATTTTTTCATATAAAATTTTAATTAACATAAACGTTTTATTAACTTTTATATAAATATTAAAGAAGTTAAATTAATAATAAACTTTTTTTCTAGAACGATATTACGCAAAACCCGCAAACACGCAAAAACGCACGCAGAAAACGCATAGTGTAGCCAGGCCTTAACAAGTGTTGTTTGAGGATTTCTGCGTTGATAAAAGTGATTAGGATAAGGGTCTATGCTGCTACCGGATCTTTAGACAAAAATAGTTTCAGATATATGATCCCAATAAATCTCTCGACACATGAGAGATCTAGATAACGATTTCATCGGATCTGAGACGAGGATCCGTGGGATTACACCCCAGATCTATTTTATCAAATCCATGCACATTGCACAGGTCTGGTTGGGACTTGGGAGTACTACATAGATTAGAGATGTCAATCGGATACCAACTTTTTGGTATACCGATACCAAACCGATACCAACTTGGTATTTGGTATTTCAATCGTAATGTGTTTGGTATTTTGTTGGTATCATGAACCCTCAATAATGTATAAAAGGCTAAGAAATCGGTAAAAAGTTGGTATTTCCCTCATTTTTCCAAGTTGGTTTGGTTTCGGTATTTCCCCATGGTTTTTGTTGGTATTTGGTTTGGTATCGATATTCAGATTTTCCGTAATTGACATCACTAACATATGTATATACCAAATTGGTGTTTGTATACCAAAAAGTTGGTTCCTATTCGTGGTCGCCTCTGGTCGACCATACTATTATTATGTATGTACATCACATAACTAACACCAGTATAACGCCTTTTGGGGCGACTAACGGAGCGAGCGAGAGGGTGAGCCCTGCACGTGCGAAATTGCGAGGGGGTACCTCCAACTGACTTGTGCACGGCACCCTACTAACCGGTCTCTAGCGATGTGCCAAATTTGGGCACAATTGGCCCAGCCGTTCTCGAGATCTGGAAGCGGCACCCTGCACGTGCGCACGTGCAAAATGGGTCCCAACTGACATCTGCACGGCACCCTACTAACCGGTCCCTAACTGTGTACCAAATTTGAGCGCAATCGGTCGAGCCGTTCTCGAGATCTGGAAACGACCCCTGCACGTGCGCACGTGCAGCAGCGCCCCAACTCTGGCACATGGATATGTAGTGCCTAGTGGGTGCCTACCTACATGCCAACTTTCAGCGCAATCGGTCAAGTGGTTACCGAGATATTGCAACAATTACAAAACGGACACCTCTTCGTTTTGCACGTGGCACGTGCGTAAGGGGTCACCCACATGCATCGGGAATAGACCAATACTTGGTAGAAGGAATGAAGCTACCCTACAAAAATTGCCGCGTGTAAATCGGTCAAGTGGTTGCTGAGATATAAGCCTCGCAAAAGCGTGACCACGGCCGGCCGCTCATACTCAGAAATTTCCGTTAATCTAAGGAAAGACTACGCTCGCTTCGCTCGCTCCGTAACCATGCACGAGGGGGGGGGATAGTCAATCATATAAACGTACTTTCCTTATGTTTAGGTAATTGCTCATGCTAA